>NW_010183654.1:10812-12684 GCF_000695765.1 Mesitornis unicolor
TACCAGCCATGGCTGTACTTTTTACAGCACTAACAGCAATATGTCAATGTGCTTACTACACCAAAGAGCAATTTGCAGTCAAGTTTAGAATGACCTACTGTCTGTCAGCTCCAGTAGCACTGAAATTATGCAACGCATTCTCCCAGCAAGGTGCTTCTGTTTACTCCTTTTCTTTGCAAGGAGCTTTGCTTGTTAACTTGTTACATAAACTCTGTAGTGCTAAACATAATATATTGTCCATGCTTATGGAATCATTACCAGAAATATATACAGGTAAGTTAATTACATAAGCATTACAAAGAAAATAAAATCTGAAGACACACAAGAGTATAATTTGTAAATCAAATGCAACAAACAGAATAAAGGTAATATTAACCAATATTTTCTGCTTTCTCTTCTCAATAATTTGAATCTTCAATAATGCTTCTGTCATTAATATTAGACATTACAGAATATAGTGCTTATACTCAAAATGACTCTTTACAAATAAAGTACATTGAATTCTATAAAGCAACAAAATAACACAATACATAATCATACAAATTTATTTTGCAGGTGGCTAGCATAGGATGTAGACTGGCATTTTTAAAAACAAAAACAAAACCAAAAACAACCATAAAAGTGATGTATAAGAAATTTTAAAAAGCCTTCACCTACCCTAGACAGGTAACTTAACTAACATATGAAAACATAGTAAGAAAGTGAATAAAATAAGACTAGACTATTGGTCATTTTTAAAGGACCAGGAACCTCTTTTAATGAGAGAATGAAATTTAAGTTGATGCAAATACCATTCCATTCCTCTTTACCTTACATTTTTTATATTTTAGTATAAATTTAGTATTTCATTTCTTGTTCCCACTCATAAAAAGATTTTTCAGTCCTCAGATAATAATTTGTACAGCAAACAGTATGCATTTCAAATCTTTTACCTCACTGGATTACTTATACTACAGGAAAACAGTTTTAATTTAATAAATAAATTTAATAAACAGCTGGACATGAGCCACCAATGCACATCTGCAGCCCAGAAGGCCAACCGTATCCTGGGCTGCATCAAAAGAAGTGTGGCCAGCAGATCGAGGGAGGTGGTTCTGCCCCTCTACTCTGCTCTGGCGAGACCTCACCTGGAATACTGCGTCCAGCTTTGGAGTCCCCAACACAAAAAGGACATTGAAGTGCTGGAGCACGTCCAGAGGAGGGCCACAAAGATGATCAAAGGGCTGGAGCATCTCTCCTATGAAGACAGACTGAGAGAGTTTGGGTTGTAGGCTCCAGGGGGGACCTTATAGCGACCTTCCAATACCTGAAAGGTGCCTATAAAAAAGCTGGAGAAGAGCTGTTCACTAGGGCATGTAGCAATAGGACAAGGGGTAATGATTTTAAACTAGAAAAGTGTAGATTTAGGTTGGGTATTACGAAAAAGTCCTTCAATACAAGGGTGATAGATCACTGGAACAGGTTGCCCAGAGAGGTGGTGGAGGCCTCATCCCTGGAGATATTCAAGCTCAGGCTTAATGGGGCTCTGAGCAACCTGATCCAGTAACATTGTCCCTACTTACTGCAGGGGGGTTGGACTAGATGATCTTTAAAGGTCCCTTCCAATCCAATACATTCTATGATTCTAATTTGAACAAAGAAAGCAAGCTTCTAAAGATGGAAAAATCCTTAAAAAGTTGATCACAGAACCACAGAATGGTAGGGGTTGGAGAGAACCTCTGAAGATCATCTAGTCCACCCCCCCTGCCAGACCAGGATCGCCTAGAGAAGGTCACACAGGAACACATCCAGGTGGTTTTTGAATGTCTCCAGAGAAGGAGACTCCACAACCTCTCTGGGCAGCCTGTTCCAGTGCTCTGTCACCCTCAGAAG
>NW_010183654.1:12834-13162 GCF_000695765.1 Mesitornis unicolor
CTCCTCATCTCCAAGCTAAACAGACCCAGCTCTCTCAGCCTTTCCTCATATGGGAGATGCTCCAGTCCCCTCATCATCTTAGTGGCTCTGTGCTGGATTGTCTCCAGTAGTTCCTTGTCCTTCTTGAACTGAGGAGCCCAGAATTGGACACAGTATTCCAGATGTGGCCTCAGCAGAGCAGAGTAGAGGGGGAGGATAACCTCCTTCGACTTACGGGCTACACTATTCTTAATTCACCCCAGGATGCCACTGGCCTTCTTAGCCGTGAGGGCACATTTCTGGCTCATGGTCAGCCTCCCAGGTCCTTTCCCCCTGAGCTGCTCTCCAG
>NW_010183655.1:0-47739 GCF_000695765.1 Mesitornis unicolor
TTTACTTTTCGGTTTTAACCACTGCTAAATGTGGATTTTGCGAGAGAACCCGATGAAGGTTGTTCCATTGTTCCTTGTTTGAATGTAAATCTTAGTTCTGTTGCTTGTGGATTTTTTTTTCATTTATTTTTTTAAAAGGACCTTTCCAGGTAGCTTTTATGCCTGACAAAATGAAGCCTTTGTGTTTTTCAATCAATTACACCTAATATTGACATTTTGTTTGGTACAAGGGACTAAAGTGCTGCCTCACTCAGAGGACCATTAAAGACTTTTTCTTTCGCTACATGTAGCTGAATGTGTTGCGGCACATCCTTTCTCCCCCCCCAAATATTCCAAAAGATTTTTCCAAAATGAAGAAATTTAATTTTCGCAAAGTTTTGGATGGTTTAACTGCCTCATCCCCTGGTGGAAGCAGTGGCGGGGGGGGGGGGGGGGGGGGGGGGGGTGGGGCTGGTGGTGGCTCCGTGCACCCCGGAGGGACTGCAGGAGCTGCGGGGACTCCCAGAGATGAGATCCAGGAGACTCTCACTTCAGATTATTTTCAAATTTGTAAGGTAAGGGCTGTAATTTTCTTACTATGGAAATAATAAAAACTATGTGGGGACAGTAATATCATACCAATAAGCCTGTTACTTGAGAACTGCAGTGCTTGTATAAGGACTTTGGAATGAAAAGACTGAGATCTTGTTGATGGTGGTTGTTATTTTTTTTCTTCCTGCTGCAGAGTTGGGGTAGTCAGTAAACTCATAATAATCTTGATTTTTAGCATTCAGGGCCAAATTCTGAGTTCACAATTGGACCCCAAACTAGTAATAAGATTGTGGGCTGGAAAGCAAATCAATTGGTGTCAGTACAGATAACATTTAAAAGTCAATAGAAATTCAAAATTGTATACGTCTGCTCCCTCTTCCCACTCTTTTCATTCTCTCTTCCTTTCCTTCTCTATTTTTTAAGAAAGAGGCACTAGCTAGAGATAAAAGACAGTGCAGTGATTGCTGAACCTAGCACTTAAATTATTTGCAAGGAATTGAATGTAGATTCAGGGTGGTTTTTTTAGCATAGGTACTGAAGATTATGATTATATGACAGTAAACTTAGTGGGATAGCATAAGTACCAAAAGTTGCCAAATTTGTTTGGCATTGGTTTTTATGTGTTGGTTAGGTCCTTAAGTAGGAATTTTCTTTGAGTAGAAAGCATAAGAAGATATCTCTGTGTTTCTTATGTTTTGTATCTGTTTTCTGCAACAAAACTTTCAGTGCTGTTGTTAAATGCACAAGCAAAATCAGTACAAACTGTTTGGTTCTTCTGACCAACCCTGGAGTATAAAAATCGTATTTTTGTAATGAAGAACAAAAATGAAAGGAGAGATTATATTATGATTCTCTGCTGTTATTTTTAACTATGATATTAATTCTTTTGGCTTTACTAGAAGTTTTGTTTGCTTTTTTTTGCGTCAAACTCAGATTTATTAATTAGTGCAGTTTGCATTATTGAAAGTAAATGCTTCATCTATTAAGCATACTTTCCTTTTATTAACCAGATATCAATTGATTTGAAATTTAGGTTATGACCAACTCCAGCACATTCTCCTTTCTTTTTGTGTTTTGGGAAGAAGAAAGAAATATAAACAAACAAGACATGTCAATAAGAGAGCTTTCCTGAGCTCGGATATCTAATTTTAATCTGATTCTAATTCTGTCTGGTTTTCAGCTACAGCTAGTGTCAAAACTCTTACAGGGTTCAGGGGAAGAAGGATGAGCCCTCATGATTTAAAGAGTAAGAGACATTTGGAATAGGTTCTACATAGTTCTAATTTCTGGAGCTTTTATAGTTCTTTGCCATCCTGAACTAAAACAGGACCAGGCCTCCTGAGTCAAATTATTCTCTAGTTTAATGGAGTATCAGGGGTCAGTGTCTTACAGTCATACCTGTTTCCTAGGATTGAATTTGATGCCTTTTGCTTATGTGCACAGGAATTTAGCATTTTGTGAAACTCCAGGTATTCAGTAAAGCGATTTCCAATTTTTTTCACTTCAGTGAAAAGATAATGCAAATACTCGAGATATATTAAAATATCATTAGGTCTGACATTCTGAGACTCCTAAGTAAGGATAAAACTCAACATGGTTCTTCATGTTTAATTCATTTGATAGGGCCAAAGATCTGTATTTAGTACAATATATTTTGACTTTGTATGGTATATTTGCAAAAATAAGCAACATAAGTTGTAAGTTATTTTCAAATAAGTAAGTTATTTTCCTGCCTGATGTCTGTTATTTCCCTTTCTGGGTTGATATTACTTGAAGACAGTTGAAGTTCTGATAGATCTACTAGGTGTACAGGAATATGTCATTTTGAGAAGATTTCAGTAGGCAATATTTGCCTGTCTTAGCTCTCAGGTTAAAATGCTCTCAGCAGAGTAAATATTCGTATAGGAAGGGTTTTGGTTGCTTGCAGCTGCACTTACTTATGAATGCATGGTACTGCAGAAGTCTACTCTCTAGTATACAAAATACCAGCATCTCTTTTTCAAGATACTTTTGTATCTTGAAAAAGCAAACTTCTAAAATACTGAGTGATTATGTGCTCATAAAATACTGCAATGTTTATTCAACGGTTGCTACTTAATCAACCATATTACAGTTTAGTAACATTACAAGCACGTTTGAGTAAACCAAGGAAACTCCACCAGGCCCCAGTCCTGCGTTATGTACTATGCAAGTGTACCGAAGGCAGGGGAACTCTGCGCAGGCGCAGCTTTCATCCTGCGTGCTTCAGGGTGCAGTATGTGAGCCGTAATTTGTACCTCAAGCAACTGGAATTAAGTTAAAAATACAGCAAGACACACATAATCCAAGCTTTATCTTCCCCAAGCTTTTGTTGTGTAAAGCTTCTGGTATTGCAATTGTGTATTTTCCTGTTAAGTTACATAAGTTTTATAGGCTGCATATTTAAGGATCCATGGTCTGTGATCCTGCTGCACACAGAACTGAGTAAAGCTAATGGCAGTTTTGGTTTGTTATGATCTGCAGGATCAAGGCAGATAGGCTCACAGTCTAAGTAGCACCTCAAACTGTTTTTCCTTTCTTTGCAGACTATAAAAGCTTCACTTAGATAGGAAACATAAGAGCTGACTCATACTTAAGCATTAAAGGGCCTTACCCTGCAGTTTTTATTAAATAAATTGCCTTTCTAAAGTTTGTGGCAGGTCTGCTTGACTAAAAACACAGATCCAATCCTCTACCAGAACACTGTTTTTATTGGTAATGCACCTGATTTCATTAGTTACACACCCAAAAGCTGTCTCTCCATTTTTAGGGTGCTTATTACCACAGTGTCTTTTTCAGTTACAGATTAGAACTTAATAGAAGTAAATTGGATATTTCATTTTACACTGACATGTTCACAATGAGTTACTTTTGGCATTTACATTTAAATCATTAATGTAATCTTCTATTTTGAAGGACTAAAAAATAAATGTTATTGAAACTATTGCATGTGAAATAGCTATGGCCTTTTTAAAGCATGATAAATTTATATGGTGTAGCTGTATTAATGAATCAGTGTCACCCTTTTTAATGTGTTCATGTAAAGTAAAATTTTGTCTGAACTGTATTTTGTGACAACAGGAAGCTGAGGTATAGCTTATGTTATATCTAGGGCTGCTTTTGGGATTTGGGTATCCCAGGTGGAAATAGTGAAAATACTGATTATAGTTCACATTAACTGAATTGAATGTGTGAGATAGCAGAGTCATGCCAAAAAGTAGGCATGATCCAGCAGAATGTTAGTAAAGTTTGTATTAATTTTAATGGGGATAGACTTAATTTCTTTGGTTTTGCACCTTCATATTTTCCTGCTGTATATATGTTTTTTCTGGGAAGGATTTTCTAGGCTTGTCTATGTTTTTTCCATAGCACATAGAAACTAAAATACTGGGAGAGATCTCTTGTTAATATAGGAAGTGAGAAGACCGCAGTTAAGTTGTTGTAAATAATTTGAGTAGAACTTTGAGCAGAAAGAACATAAAAGGAGAAAATAGTGATTTTATTACTTTTGCAGGAGATCAATTGTTAGGGGATGATCCAGTTGGGAAAAACAATAAGAATGAAGGTGTACATTTTTTTAATATAGGAGTGAATATTCTTCATGAAAATAAATCTCCTTTAGAGAGCTTACTTGAGCTTTTCTTGAAGAATCATCATAGGGTTGAATTTGTAGAGCATGATGTTAATAACTTTATGCAGAAAATGTTTGAAATCAAGACCTCTGTTAAGAGCATAGTAACAGTTGCACTAGATGTACAATTAATTTAATGTGTATTTTCATTAGCTGTAGACAGCAACCAGATACCATAGAAAACCACCAAACCAGTCTTATCATGGTTAATTCTCCAAATGCTGATAGTTATAGACCGCCTTTAAACCTCAAAGTATGAGATTTGTATTCTTTCCAAAACTAGTCTTCAGTGTTATTACTGGGTGGTCTTGCTATCTAATAAACCTTCCTTTGAATCTTGCTTTATTATTCATGTGGATTGTATACGTGTTACCTAAATGTATTCAAAACCCATGGAGGCCAGAATGGTTTTAGGTTTTTGTTGAAACTGGTATGGAAGCCCATGGCTGATTACAATTGTGCCTTCCTAACCGTACTTATCTTTGACAAAAAAACAGGCTCTCAAGATTCATCCAATCAGTTGCCAATTTTAATACCTCAATTATCTGGATTTCCTATAGGGTGGTCTTGAATTTTAATTCTGAGTTTATAGATGGTAATATTTTTTGTCAACCCATGAAGATGAATATTTAGTCCCTCTGACAGCAGTTAAGTAGGTAATTTAACTACTAATGCAACATGAAGCCACAGTTCAATGATAATAGAAGATGAATTTTGGAATGGCAGCTTAAGAGCAATTGTGCAGTAGCACATGGTTCTACTTTTGGTTATTATTATTTTTAATAGAAATAATAATAATAATCTCTGTTATAAACTATCTATAGTGTTTTAGTTAGCTTGAGCGGTTTGGTTAATCTGTGTTCTTTCCTTAGTAAGGTCATCCAGGGGAGGGGATAAAAGTGTGTGAAGTGCTACGTTTCAGAGAAAACCTATTTTAATATAAATATTAACCCTTGTAAGTGCTTGGAGTTCATGCAATACTTAGATGGTAAATAAAATAATGTTGGAAAGGATTTTTCCTATTGGTTTGGTGCAAACCCCTATTCTGTTTAAAACTACGGAGTCATAAATGACTATTCTATAATTAGATGATGGTAATTTTATGAAATGTGATAAGCATAATGCGTTTTTCTTTTTTAAATGTTTATATTAGTTAGAAATAGAACTCATCGGAGCACAGCATGTTAAAAACTTATTTTTAAAAGAACTTTAGAGATTTTAAGCTACCTGTAGTAGTATAACTGGACTCCCTTCGTTTGGTGTTGGGTTGGTTGGTTTGCTTGTTTCAAATACATATCTTTTTGCATCACTACATTTGATTGTCAATCAAATAGTAATCCTAAATGCATCAATGCAGACCCTTCATGGCCAACACATGCAATTACAGCTTCAAAACCATTTTAAGACTTTTGAGGTTGCAAAATAAAGGACTCGAAAATTCCAAATTTCTTAAATAAAGTTTGCTTGTGTATATAACCTTTAATTATATTATCTCATATTTCTTCTATAGATCTAATTTGGTAAAACAAATATTGTTTGCTCAATGGAAAGCGCTTCAATATTTCTTTGCATACTTAAAATGCAGAGCATACCTGAATATTAAGTTCCCCATGGACTTCTGCATCAGAAGTGCTCATCATTGTAGTTTTGAAAGCTTTATAGACATTAATGAATTGACCTTCATAATATTTCTGTGAGACGGATATATTATTTTTCCTGCTTTATAGATAAGGAACCGAGGCACAGAAAATCCAAAATGCTGGGTTGTTTAGTGTCCACGGTTTTGAATTTCCAGCTTGACCTGCTTTTAATCTGGTTTTGTTTCTTATTTTGGTTTGGTTTTTTTTTAAGCGTATGTAACATTTTTATACCACTTATGTCTTCCAATTATGCCTCCCATTGTTTTCACATTCGGTTGCAAGTAGTCCACACATCTACAGAGTAGCCTAGATATTCCTACTGTCAATTTATATGTCCACCTTAGATAGTCAGAACAGCTCTGACTTTCCTTCCTCTCTCAAATGACTACAGAAGGAATTCTGGCTTCACATTAGACCTGTGAATTGTACTGAAGATGTATGAATATCATCAACCTCCATTATCTCAAATCAGTCAATCACAATATGGAAATATGATTAGCGGCCACATGTGAAAAGCTTTATTCATGGCCTTTGGCTTGATCATTTATAAAACTAAGTGATAAGAGCATTGACAGACTTTCCTTTCTGCAATTTTCTATCTGAATTGTGCCTTGTACCTTCCTATTTTATATTAATACACAAGTTTGGCAGACAACAGCTCTTTAATTGTTTACTTTTGTTTTTTCCATAGGGCAGACTGGCCTGTACTATGCATGGAGTGAGGCAAAAGATCTATGGCAGCAAAAGATAGTTTAATTAATCCCTACAAAGGAGGAACAAATTCATGTTGCATGGATTATCTTAGTTCCTGTATATTCTATTTTTTCTGCTTTTTATGTTGACCTTGCATTTTAGCAATGTAAGAACCATACAGTATCCTGAGTTATAAGGGATCCATAAGGATCACTGAGTTCAATTCCTGACTCCACACAGGGCAACCTAAAAGTTAGACTATTTACCATAATTTTTGGTGCCATTTCAAGTGGTTTTGGGTTTGTGGGGTTTGGTTTGGTTTTGTTTAATCCAAGGATTTATTAATTTCAATAATGTGGAGTCCTTGGATAGAGAATTGAAATTCAGGATATGCTTTTTCCTCACAAAAGAATGTCCCTATTCAATGAAAGTATATATTAAGGATAGCTTAATATTCTTTCTGTACAGGGGCTGCTTTTTTACAGATGCTTGTTCAGAGATCAGACCATCGTAACAGAATTCCAGGTTTTCCTTCCCTGAGCTGATGATGGGACTGGAAAATCCCTGGATATCTTGGAAATGGTGAAAAAAACATGGAACATATTGCAAACACAGCGTCTTCACATTTACATAGCACAGGCCTGACCTCTACAATCTGATGTGGTGATGTTGTCTCTCATACTGTGAGAACGGTATTGAGTATATACCTGGGACACAAGGCTTCTCTCAGTTAATTTTCTCTAAGTTAATTCCCATCTCCAAGTTTTCTCTTGTTGCCTCTCTTTTTTTTTGTGTTCTATCATTTTTATGTTCTTAACTGTTATTCCCTGCTAGTGGGAACTGAAAACATTGGATATATTGTACCTTACCTGTGGGCCACCAGTTAGTTAATGAGAAATTTTCTCACTATTGTAGTGGAAAAAGTTATTCTTAATCTCTTCTGGAAGGATGGAGGAAATTCAGCTTTGCTGACTGGTATCTCAGGGAGTGTTCTGATCATAAAGCTGTCATGTAAAATATGGATTGTATAAGCAACTTTTTTTTCCTACTTATTTCTGAAAGAAATAGACTTATGCTTCATTTTTTAAAGAAATGACTGAGAAATTACTTGGAGATTCAGGGATGAAATTGGGGGAAAAATTTTTTCCAAGTAGAAATACATACACTAAGTAAAATATGCAGCTACCCTCAGCAAAGGTGAACTAAATCTAAGAGACCCCATTATTACTTGTTTAGTTTAGATGAATCTGCATTAATATCTGACTTTTATTCTGAGACAGTTGATACTCCCTGGTGTATGGCATATGACCAAGTCACTTTTAAGGTCTGTGTGAAAAATCATGCAAAAAGTTAGTAAGTTCACTTTATAAACAGAAAAGGAAGCAGTAGAGAAGTAAACCAATATACCCTAAGCCACGTGAATGCATCTGTTTATTGGCTGTTCTAAGAAAAGGGATCTATTAATTTGTCACAATGTATGTTAAAATCAGTACAAGGGAAAGTTAGAGAGCTGTGAGCTTAGAAGGATAAGTAATGTGCATCTGTGGAGGGGAGAGAAAGCAATATTGCTGGGTACAGATGGCTAGTAAACATGCTCAAATGTAATAAGATGTTATCTTTGTGCAGTGCTGTGTCCATTCCTAACAGATCACCAGCAAAGACCATGAATAGTGAAAAAATGCTGGAGACAATCTGTCGCCTGTAGCTAGGGTCAAAGTCTGATGAGGTACACTTTTTATGGTGCCTTTGAAGTTAAGTTATATTCGGTACTGAAAAAAAATGACCCTTAATATTTAAAGCTTTGAGTTGGATGCAGTTACTCAAAAGTAGCTCTACTTAATTCAGTGATGTGTGCAGATACAGGTGTATATGATAGCATGTCTTTTTGCAGAATTTAAATCCAATCAATTTAAAAAAAAAAGTCTGTATGTCATTAAAAACATCTGTTACGTAAGAATGTTGTGAGGTCAAGCACTCAGAAGTCAGGTCCCTTATTCAGCTAGTATCCAGTTATGTTCTGTATGTGTGGCAATCTAGTCTTTATCATATCTTTTTATTTTCTTGAAGTGTCTGCTTATAGTTTGTTCCTGTCCTCCATCACATTTTGTTTGAACAGTACACAACATATGGGAAGGATGGATGCTATTCTGTGTGTGTCCTTTGCAACAATTCGTGTGAGAAAGTCTGTGTTATCCACTGGACACCACAAAAAGTAATACTAAATAAATTATGGATGCTCATCTTGGCTTCGTTCATCCTGTTCCATCTGTTGTATCCTTTAAGGATGGCTATGTGCTTTCAGTTACACCTGTCCGACATCAGTTGTATTACAGATTCATTCCAGTGTAGATGTGAATAAAAGTTATGTATTTTTTATTACTCATTGAATGAGGCAAAGGCAGGAAAATGGGTATCTGGTTATGTAAACAGAGACCTGATTCTTACGATATTTGGATATAGCGTCTTCATTTGTGTCTGTGAGCTATGCCTGTGATAGCATTATGGGCAATGCAGCGGGGGATAGTAATGTGGAAGATCTGCTGAATTTCACTGCAGTTTGAGGGCAAAAAGCTGCCACAAGATATCTCCATTTCATTTGGAAAGTATCTTCACTGTACATGAGATGAAATGTTGGCCAATATCTCCAGATCAAATTCTTGGTTCAACATCAGAAAAAAATAGTCCTCAAATTGCGTACAATATGCATACAGAAAGAAGGTAGGAAGAGATTAATTATGAATTAGTAAGTAGTAAGCAAAATTGTAAATACTAGTAATGAAATCTGGTAATAGCATTTATATACAAGAACTATGTTGCGTGCAAACTATGTTGCAAACCAAAAGATTTCCACAGGAATGCACCAATAACATATACAAATATACAGATTATATTGAAGTAGCATTTTAACACTGTGTTTCTGTATCTTAAAAAAAAAAAGCTTCAAGAATTTTATCATAGTAGCAAAATTTTCTAATGTAGTAGCATGGAATTTTTCTGCAATTTTTTTTTAATTCACCTATATGGCTGATTTTTTAAAAAAATTAGAATACTCTAAAAGCAGCAAACAAAATACCTTCTTCAGAACAGTAACCACAATCAGTCATAGCAGAACAGGACATAATCAGCCTAAAGTAGCAAAGTTCCAGAAAAAATAAAAAAATAGGAAGACATGGAAAATGAATTAGAACTACTGCTATGTGGGTCTGGTGTAAATTTAATAAAAACAGATTATTTTTTTTTATTTCTCATTTAAGTTATGGAATTATGTTATTCTCTGCATCCACAGTCATAGTGAAGACAAAAATATTTTCCTTTCAGGACTGTAAGATGTATTGAATGTTTTTACAATTCTTGTAAATACCCATAAAACAGATCTCCATAGGACAGTTGATAGTTTGAACCAAACTGTTTCAAGTTCTAGAGTAATGTGGTTAAATGATGCAACAACAACAACAACAAAGTCTATATGAACTACCATTTGAATTACTTTGACTATAATGATTCCCTATTTGGACAGAAGTCTTTCTTAAGTAAGTAGGACAATTTGAGCTTTGAAATCAGTGTTTTACGGTTCAGTTGTTTGGTTTTTTTATTATTTATTATTTTACATTAAAGCCAAGCCCCAATATACTTTTATTAAAGTCTGTGGCATTTTTAATAGGTTGATGCCCTATTTCTTCTTGCCAGTTTAAATGGCAAAAATGTGAAATCTGTTATAGCATATTTACTGAACAACGGATTAAATTCCTACATTGTGTTCTCCATTTTCCTCCCTTTGTGTCTTTTTCTTACACTTTTTTAACTTGGTAGCGTTTTCTTAGAATGCGAAGAGGAGATGTGAGATCATTTTTCATACAATGTCTTCTCTTGAACTTAGGATTTTCTAAAGGGGTAATACCTACCTTGGGATTATTATATTCATATATTACCCTGCAACTTATTTTATTAACTTCTTATGCTGTAATTCAGTGTTCTGGTAGATGTGGCAAAATGGTGTACTTGTCTAGTGGCTGCTTGACCTCAGCAACACTGATTTCAATAGATCTAACAAGTAAGAGTAAAACTCAACCACTCGTCTTTGAGCAGGGGAGGAGTGGAGTAGACAGTCTGCAGAGCTCCCTTCCAACTTCACCTGTGCTGTGAACTGGGAATAATGCAGTTTGGGGATATTTACATTCATTTTGTGTTTTTGATATGCTACAGTATATTTCACAGAACAAGCACAAGGAGAATGCTTTTTGAAATTCAAGAGGCCTTATTTTTCCCCTGTGGTTCACTTGGCTATTTGCATCAATACATACGCGAATAGGACCATCCTTATTTGATAGTCTTTAACATCCAGTTTGCTGAACTGAAAATGGCAGTGGGAAAAACACATCTCTGAAGTTTCTGCAGAGATTTTTGTCATGAAAAAAGGAACTTTAGTCAGGTCTGCAAGACTCCTTTCTTTTAGTTATTTTTTTAAACTAATTGTCTGGAAGATACCTTTGGATGTGCTTTCTTTTTCAGGATCAAGCAATATAAGGAAATAAAAAAATTATGTAATGTGTGGTAGAACTAGTGTGTTTCAACAGTCATGTGGTCTGCATACAGGCTTTTAAAAAAAGTAGTGTGAAAATAATACATACTAAAAAATATAGACTCGATACTAATTTTTGCTACCTTATATTTTAGTTTTTTAAAGTACATTAAGCTGCTTGCAAAGGAAAAAAGATTTCATATATTCACAGTACAAGAATGCATAACATACAAGTCAGTTCACTTCAAATACTTTATATCTGTCTGATTTTTTTCATATAATATACATTGATTATCGTATTTTGTGAAAAGAAACTGTGAAAAGTCAGATTGTTTGGAGTTTATGTTGTCCAGGATAGATATTTTCTCATAATTCTACCATAGCTTAAGTGACCTTTTATAACAAAGTAAGTGTTATAATTTAAAAATACAAAGGCAAAGCGAATTTGCCTATTCCTGAAAGTATTATTCTTCTATGCCAAAAGTCGTGTATGTAAATATTATGAAGCCTTATTAATCTGATTGTTCCCTGTGCATAGTTTTTCTTCCTGCTCCTGTATTCCCTATTTCAGTAACACTTCTCTTTTTCCTTTGTGTACCCACATTTTCCATGTTTCTTCTTTGCTGTGTTTTTTTGCCACCAATATTGGTCTCCTTTTTCTCCTTCTCTCAGATGCACTGCTGCTGGTGAAGATAATAAGCTCATAAGAAATACCCTGCTGAGACAAAGCAATGGTCCATATCGCCCAGCAGTCAGTCTCTGACAGGGGCAATAGAATATGTCATTCAGGGAGTGTAGTAAGTTAGATCACTTTCTGCAGTCCATTCCCTTTCTAATCTCCCATCATCCACCATCACTGGATTGAAGATGTCAGAGAGTGTATCCTTGGCCAGTCCTTTTAGAATCCATTTATCAATAATGCCCATGAATTTGTTTAATGCCTTTTTGAACCTGATAGTGTCCAACATTATTTGGCTTTTTGGGTTGCTGCTGCACGTTAAAGCAAAGACTTCATGGGAATGCCAACCATGCCCACAAAATCACCTTCCAGAGTCGTAAATGCAAGTCCAAATTCAGCATTGTGTAAGCCTAATTTTTTTTTCCCCTAAATGCCTTATCTTACATCTCTGCACTCTGAAGCACATTTATCACCTTCTTGCCCACTTATGCAGGCTAATGAGGTCTTTCAGGAGTTGGTCACTATTGATAATGAATTTCACTATCCAAGGGAGCTTACTATCACCTGTGAACTTGGAGGTTTCAGTATTCGCTACCTTTTATAGATCATTAAAGATGATGAATAAAATTGGTCCAAGCACTCTTCCATGGAGTAACCTACTTTTGAGTTTTTTTCATAGTAAAAATCCATGAAACCCTATACTTTGTTTTCTGTTATCTAAATTGATTCGCATTGCAGAAACTCTGCTGGCTTCTGCAATGATCTTTATCCATGTGCTCAGTTAGTCTTTATTTTACCGTCTTGCTGGGGACAGCAGTCAGCCTTCCCAATCTGTAGCTTCAGAGTCCCTTTTGTAGATGGCTTTTTCCATATGACTACTTCTAGCTTTACACAGAATAAAAGATTTATCTATGGGTATCTTTATCTAAGAAAAAAATAGGTAGGTTCCAAAATATCCTATGAACATGCTCAGAAGCCCCTGGCTCCTAATGTAGAGTTAAATGAAATCCATGGCCTGGATTTGAAATTTTGGAAAGTTTTAGCTAAGCTGGGTTTTTTTTACAAAAAATATACCTTTGAAAAATGAAAATTTAACTAATAAAAAAATTGTATCCCTCCTGTATAATTTTCTTAGGTTGGAAGCCTGCTGATTTATTGTCCTCTTTCCATCTTTCCTGAGCAGGGAGCAGTCTTACCAATTAAAGATTCCAGTCACAGAAACCTATAAATGAGGGATATCATGGTCTTATAGTGATATGATGCATGGTAGCTCATCTTTATAAGCATCCATTTTCACCACTACAGCCATGGTGACAGCTGTAATCATTAACATTTTTAAATTTCCTACATAGCTGAGTAAGAGCCTATGTAGGTTTCAGTCAACACTTCATCTCTATTCCATAAACCAATCAATTACTTGCTTCAACGAGACTTTAGCATGTGACATGTTGGTCGCAATTTGGAAGTAGATTCTACATCCTGAGTCACAGGCTTAGGCTACATAGTTCAATTTTAACAAATAGACATCTTCTCAAAAAATTATTTACCCAAGCAAACCAGTTTTGCTGTCAGATGCTACACAAAGTAGGGTATCTGTAAAATATTAGTAAAAAAGTTATAAATGTTAAGTTTATGCAAATTATCAGGAGCAGTTTTGACTATGAACTCTATTACTTAATTGATAAAGTTTAAAATTGAGATTAGTCCTGTATTTTCTAGAACTATTTAGAGAATATAAAAATCAATTTGAAAATATGGTGCCTTTGCAGTCTAATGTAAACTACATAGAACAAAGGTTAGGAAAAAGTCTTGTACTGAAAAATTGAATTATGCACCATGTGAACCATTATACTCAATATTGCATATTATTACTAGTGCAATTTTCTTTTTTCAGCTAATGAAATATATCATGGCATCTTAGACAGAAAGAGACTGTTACGTTCTGTACAGCATATTAAAATGTTCATTGGTAGAATACTGGTGAGCCCAAATAATCAATTTCCTATATTCATTTAGAAAAATTGATTATGTAAAGATTGTTAATGATATATACATGCATTTCATCATAAGAATATTTGTTTAAAATGATTTAAAAGGTAATTTAAAAGATTACAAAGCTGAAAAAAGATTTATGCTGAAATTGTAGCTGCATCTGTATTTGTTCTGCTTCAAATAAATTATTTCACATATTGCACATAAACTGTATGTCCTAGGGAGCACAGACTGCCTCTAGAGACTGCATGCCAAAAAAGGAGACATAAAAGAAAGCTGAATAATGTGGAGAAAAGCAGTCCTGGCTCCATCTGCTGCCTGCTTTTTCTCTCCCTTTTTTTTGGCATCTTCTTTCTTAGATCATTCAGGCAAGGTAGGTCATATAGTTCTTTGAACAAAGGCTGATGTTTTGGGACTTTTTTTCCTGCTTTTGCCTGTTATTGAGATAACGCTTTGTTTTGCGTTTTCTGCTCACCACTGATAGTCTTAATCTATATTGTTCATCCTAGACAGAACTTGGATTAAATAGGAACATATATTTTTGTCACCCTAGGATCAAGTTAATTTTGTGACCTTCCCCTCTTCTTCATCTGTATTAGTAAATGCTCTAAGAAAGCCCAGACACAGTTCTCGAATCATTACTCATTACTTACACATATGCTCACGCTAGCTTTATGAATGTGTAATTGAAAAATCTACTTCAAGTGCTAGCTTTTCATGCCAATTATTCTCACAGACCTTGGAAACAGAAAAAGTGTTGGACTAAGGCTGAGAAGAGTCTAGGGGTCTGAAGTGCTACAGCTTATCCCTGTTCTTCTATTGAATAGGCTTGATCTTCAGAATTGCTTCTGAGGCTGCTTTAATTTGTGCCTAAACCTCAATCACAAAGATATCTTTTTGTGCCTTAACAGTTCAGTATAGCTTGACTTTCTTTCCAAACTGGTTTTGTCCTTTATTTAGAGTCCTAATAAACATAAATATTTTACTTAAACTGTCATTTACTTGGATGTTCAATGGACTTCAACAATATATTTTTTTATTCTACAAATGGCAGAATTTTGCATTCACAGTAACTTCCTGATTGGAATTAGTGTAAATACTCAAATTTGGAAAATAACAGCAAAATAGAAATAACACTTTTGAGTCAATACTAGAGTTCAAGATCTTTTACTGAACTATGGTCCTGATAACTTGTACGTCACTGTGCTTCTGAAAGATAATTCTATCTCAACAACAGGACCTAATTAAGATTTCCAAATGAAAAGTCTGATTGTAAATTGCAGAAATACCAAAAATACATATCAGATGCTAAACATATAGGCAAGAGTGCAAATAAGTCTTTAAAAATATTGATCTTAGTGTTCTAACATCTAAAAAATAGTACTGAAAGCTCCAGTCATAGCTAAGCATCAGAAAAACTTACTGTGACTGGAATTGCTAGAAATTAAAATTTTATCATAGAGAGGATTTCTAAAAATTAATAATAAAAAATTGTTTGTAAAATACAATTTTTTTTCAGATAAGGAAGAAAATTTATTCACAAGAATACAGAAATCTCAAATATAACAGAAAACAAGTAACTCAATTAGGCCAAACATTCAACACACTAGAAAATGCAATTCATAATTCCCAGTGCTTTTGTGACGTAAGAGGTAAAACCATTTTTAGACTATGTAAATCTAGTTCTGGCTTAGATGTCAGAATAAAATATATATATGTTTGAGTAGTCCTCTATCACTTGAGAAAATTAAAAGGTTAAAAGAAACCCCAACAAACAAACCACAAAGCAAACCAAACCAGAAACATTGTTGTGGAGATCTTTGATGAAAGTCTACATTAACATAAAATGTGGGTTCATTTATTTACAGCTTACTGAAGTAGCATATGTTTCTGGATTTTTGCAGTCTAGAAACTAATAATTAGACATTCTTTTAAAAGACATCCCTTATCAGCAATAATTTAGATATAAGATGAGTAAGATTTCTTTTAAAGAAGTGGTTATTTTCTGAAAAACATACATTGGAGTATTCCCAAACTACTTGTGAATATCAGTTCCAGTGTTTCCAGCTGTAATGGCAGAGTTGGAGTGATATGGCTGTAGAAATCATCAGCTGCCTTTTACTCAACAGGTCTGCAATTAAGGAATCCCTTTTGTAGTTGTTCCATAGGGACTACTGAATGCTTCAGCAGACACAGTTCATGAACAAGATAATTTCAAGGAAGAAAAAAAAAACCTTACAAAGTTAATTTCATTCAGTTCAATGTGCTTCCTCTCCAATTCCAACCAAATACTAAAAAAAAGAGTCAATCCTTGAGTTCAATATTATATTATAGTAAAGATTATTAAAATTATTATTATACTAAATATATATTATTACACAATTTTAGGTAAGCAGACATAGACACAAAATTGCAGTTCATTTTTCTGTATATCTGTATAGCCTAATTATTTTCAATTTTTTTTTCTTATGTTAGTGTTCTCCCTCATCAGATTCTTCCTTCTCTTTTTTTTCAGTTTGCAGTTTACCTGCCTTGCTTATTGAGGTTATCTTTCAGTATACCATATAGGCAATATATACCAGTTGTATATTGGCATATACTTTGCAGCCTACTTTGTTACAATAAAACCATTTAAAATATTACTGAGTAAAAACTTACTTTGTAATTGACATAGAATCATAGAGTGGTTGGGGTTGGAAGGGATCTTAAAGATCATCCAGTCTAACCCCCCGCCATGGACAGGGACACCTCCCACTAGACCAGCCTTTGCAAAGCCCCGTCCAACCTGGCCTTGAACACTTCCATGGAGGACATGAGTGAAATTTACCTCTTTTCTAAATACTTTATCTTTTTAAACACTTTTCTTGAGATGTGTTGCAAATACTACAATATAAAGCAAAATATAGATTATCTTACTGTATTCACAACATAAAACATGCATGTTGTTATCTTGTGGTTATAGCTCAATAACTTTGCTCCTTTGTTCTCTTTCAGACGGTTCGCCATGGTTTTCCGTATCTACCCACTGCCTTAGCTTTTGACCCAGTTCAGAAAATTCTGGCAATTGGAACAAGAACAGGAGCCATACGAATGTATCCTTTCTCATTCAGAATTTACATCATTTCTATGTATTTGTAATACAATGATGAGAATCATCAAGGACAGTGATGTGAATCAACAAGGACTCAGGTAAGGTTAAAGTTTGTTGTTAAGTTCTACATCATTTTGCCTTACTAGATGGGCTGGAAAAGGATGTGCTGTTGAGGAGTTACTATTCTGTCTTTTAGGTGTCCAGAGAAGATTTTATGATTGAGTTTTTGGCATATGGTTTTGACATATATTAGTTAATATAAAGCAGAATTAATTCTTGTTTGTCAGCATGAAAAGTAGACACTTTTCAGTATGTAAAGGTAGACTACGAGGTGGTAATGAGCAAGTTGTGAATGTGCTAGCAATAAATAAATTCATTGCTACAATGCAGCTAGCCAGCCGTAGACATCTTCACTGTAGATATCTGTGTATGAGATATAGTTTACATTCTTCCAAGTAAATGGTGGGAAATAAGTGATTTCAGGGCAGAGTTCATCTCTTCCTGGAGGAGAAGGTGAAACACTCTAAAGATGCCTGTTTCTCTTCTTCATTATTTATAAAGGTACAAGAGTGCCAGCACTTTACGTATTATTTTATAGAGTAGAAATTTTAACTAATAAGTCTACACCGAACAAATTGAGTATAAATGTAACAAAAATGTTAAAACTTTTATTTCAAAAAAGAAATCTGAGAATATTTATATGTGATGTGTTTCAAAATGTTTCTCTGCAGAATATTCTTAGTTTGTCATGGTTCAAATGTATTCCAATTTGGTGCATGTACAAAAAAAGTAAGGGGGGGGGGGGAAGAGAAAAAAGATATTACAGGAGGGCTTAAAAGTTATAGGATATTGAAGTGACAAATCAATATTTTTTACAACCTTTTCATAGCTAAATAAATTCTGAGTTTCAAGTGCGGGACAATGTTGTATAAAATACCAATCTAATATTTTCTGATTCTTTTGCTACCGTTGTTCCCAAGGTAACTATAAACCTATTGAACATAAAGGCAGGTTACAAAGTAAAGAAAAACCTCCTCGTGGAGAACCAATCTGTGTTTCATGACTAAAACTTTGTATCCTCCATTTTTGGGTGCTCTGGTTCTAAACATTTACATTTTCATAAGCCTCATTTCCTGTCTGATCCAAAACTAAACCTCTAGTTATACTTTGATAGTTCAACTCTTAATATTTACCTATATGAAGTAAATTGAATATATTCTGTTCGATTACAAAGAGGGGAGTCCCCTTTAATTTGTGTACTTCCAGGAAAGTGCACATTTAATAGTCATTCTTTCTTCTGGGAGGCATACAAGGTTAGAAAGCTGGAGCTTTGTCTCTGGAAACTTCATTAATATCTTCTATGAGTGGGGGTATTGGGAATTTAAGAAATGTCATCATACTGCATAAATGCTTCTCAGATTAGGCAGATGGACCCTGGTTTGCTGAACTGAGCACTGAGTTAATGGAAGCTGTGTTTTGAAGACAGAGGGTGCCATAAATGAAATTAATTTATTTTTTCATTTTAACCAAGGCTTCTCCACTTCTCTCAAAGATTCATAGAACATATTATGTAAAAAGAGTAGTTGTGGACTAATAACTTTGCATTTGTACACAAAGCCAAGCAGTATTCAGTGATAAAGGGCCTGGGACCACATGTGGAACACCATTCATTTAAGCCAGTCTTGCTTCAGCCATTTGTAGTTGTTGAAATCAGGCACTAAAATTCAAGTCAAGATGTAACTGTTTTAACATTACACCTGAAATGACAATTCATAATGGTATTTTTTTAAGCAAACTGAAGGAAGTATAGATTTTAATAGCTCTGAATCTTCCACAGTAATCTGTAAAAATACTTTTTAACAGAGCTGCATGATTTCATTCTGCTTTGAATGTGTTAGGTAACAGAGAGAATTTGTTTCACACATACGTTGTGTTTGACTGGTGCTTCTAAACAGTACTGTGAATGGAGTGAAAGGGCAGACTGTTTGTCTACCATCAGAGAAATGGGCCCAATTATTTATTTGTTTGCTTATTGGTAGCACCTGTTTGGATCAGACTCTGTTGTGCTGGGCAACACAAAGGCATAGTAAAACAGAATTTGTGTTTAGTATTCATGTAATATGTAGAACAAGTTTTCCTGTGATGAGCATAAGTTACATAATGGTACTGTTGCTTCGCTGTCTTTCACAAAGTACTGGTATTTCTATTGGTCACAAGTTTACAGGTCTCAAAAGACAAGCTGTTTCCAAAGAAAATGAAGCGTGTACCTCTGTGCTACAAATTAATGTTTAACATCACACCTTCAGGTGATCATTTCAAGTGATCCAGCAGCAGTACTGAAACTGATTATGCTAAATTGGCCCAAAATAGCGTATATTATTCATAAGTTGCCATTAGAGTACAGAAAGAAATGAAAGTTCATTTTGGTATGACAGTCAATTTGTCTTCTCCTAGATTTCTTTTCAGACTGCTTTAGATGCAACTGCTATAGCTTCTATAGCAATGGGAATTGCTGTTGCTATGCTCTACTGATCTGAGCAGTCTCTGTGGGATTCTCAAGGAACTTCAAACAACAATGTAGGTTTTACCTACACTGATGACTGCTGGGTACCGGATCCTCATAGGGACAGCTATGCTCCAGCCCACAGAATGAGAATGCGCTACAAATCACTGTTGATAGAGTATCTTCCTATTACTAACACAAGCTAACAAAATCTGCAAATAAAGGGCAAAACCTCCACCCTTTAAACAATTTCTATGCCATCTGGTCATTCTTTTCCTTTGTCCAAAACACAGCAAATGTAATTTCCACTCTGAGGACTTTTTTCCTATTTGAAGCTTGGTCTCAGCTCCCATACGCAGATCGTTGCTTGATACCACTCTACCTAGACTGTCCTTGCTTCAGGCAAATACATTCAGATGAAGTAGGGATATGAAATTGAATTCTTTTTCTTATCGTCTCCATATCCTTCTTCTCTAGTCCCAGTCTAGAGAACCTTCTGACATTACACACAATAAACTCTTCAGTTTCTGGTTACTATCAGAAAAACTTCTGTATCATCATACAAAAGGGCATAAAATTAGGAGACTTGTTCAGTATTAAGTCTCTTCCTTATTTCAGAGGCAAAAGACAAGCCTGAAGGTTTGTCACATCCTCAATCTGAATAAATGGATTAAAAACATTGTTGTTAGCAATGATTATTCCAGTATCAGATCTGAAGAAGTGGTATGTTGCTCTCAGATTTCAGGGTGCATATTTCTATATTGTCATTTATTCAGCTCACAAATGCTTGTTAAAATTCATTATAGGTACTATCTGGAGTCACCGAGTCCTTTCCACATCAAAGATGTGCTTAGCCAGTACAGCCACCTGTTTCAAACATATAGAAAGGAGCATTTACATATTTTTTTTATTGAGCTGCTGATTATTTGGTGGTCAGCTGCGGTAAGAAATTCTGAAAGAGTCCCTTCTAAAACTTTGCTTGTTAAGAAATGAAAGTTTGTCTTAAGTCTAGTACAAAGAAAACAACTTACTGGATTCAGAATGGCTTTCACACCATTGAAAGCTTATCCATCAAACAGGCTTAAATTAGTAATATGTCTTTGAACATGTTTTAGTGTTGTCTATTGTGGTCATTAATACATATTCTTTAGACTTATGGACTTCACGTTGTCATAGATGCAGGTTATGGGGCATGCAAATCTTCATTTTCACTGTTGCTTGAGCAAAAAATAAGCCATCCTCAACACATGCAAGACATAACAGCTTGCTGTATTCCAGTGTTATTAGACAATACAGTAGCCATTTTATACCTAAGCAAACAAAATTATTCTGGCTCACTAGCACATGAAAGTGGAAGTGTTTCTCTGTCCCCACCTTTTTCTTAGCTACATGGCCCTGGCGCTTTCCTTGCTCTGACTCTGGTGCTCATCAGATATTACCGTAAGCAATCCAGTTCACTAACCTGGCAAATTACTGGTTATATTTTGCTGTGTTACTTTTTTTCAAGATTAGTGAGCTGAATTATCTGATGCTTAACTCTGGTGCTAGTCAGAATGATGTGTAAGTGTCATGGTTTAGGCCCAGCTGGCAACTAAGCACCATGCAACCACTCGCTTATCCCTCCCCTTGATGAGATGGGGAGGAGAGATTTAATGATAGGCTCATGAGTCAAGACAAGGACAGGGAGGGAACACTCACCAGTTATGGTCAAAGGCAAAGCAGATCCAACTTGGGGAAAAAATAAATTTAATTTTTTACCTATCAGAGTATTATAATGAGAAATAAAACCAAATCTTAACATCTTCCCCCAGCATCTCCCTTCTTTCCAGTCTCAACTTTTCTCCTAATTTCTCTACCTCCTCCTACCCCAGCACTACAGGGGGATGAGAAATGAGGGTTGTGGTCAGCTCATCACACATTGTTTCTACTGCTCCTTCCTCCTAAGGAGGAGGATTCCTCACACTCTTAACGTGCTCCAGTGTGGGATCCCTCCCATGGGAGACAGTCCTTTCTGAATTACTCCAACATGAGTCCTTCTGACAGGCTGCAGTTCTTCATTAACTGCTCCAGCATGGATTGTCTCTGCAGGGGGGGAATCTCCAGGATCAGACTGCTCCAATATGGGCTTCCCATGGAGTGATGACCTTCATGTCCTGCCACCTGCTCTGGTGTGAGGTTCTTCACAGGCTGCAGGTGGATCTCTGCTCCATTGTTAACATCCATGGGCTGCAGGGGAATCTTTGCTCCACTGTTAACCTCCATGGGCTGCAGGGGAATCTCTGCTCTGGAGCACCTCCTCCCACTCCTTTCTTCACTGACCTTAGTGTCTGCATAGTTGTTTCTCTCACATCCTGTTCCTCTCCCCCTTGCAGGTTCCTTTTCTGGCTCGTGAAGAGCTACCAGCTCTTGGGCTGGGGATGGGTATGCAGTGGGGTCTGAGGCTGCGCTGCTGCTTAAAAATCTTAACACGTAGGCGCTACCACCATCACTGATTGGCTCAGCCTGTCCAACTTGGAGCCAGGGAACCTCCTAGCAGCTTCTCACAGGAGCCACCTCTGTATCCCCTCTCCTGCTACCAAACTGCTGCCACACAAACGCAATACAATAAGTAAACTGAAAGGCCTGCATAGTTGGGACTGGACAGAGACGGAGACAGAGGAGAAATGGTAATTTTGGCAGAAAGGAGCAGGTTATTAGATTGACTTTCTTTACTATGTGAAATTGCATCCCCAAAATCCAGCTATGGTAGAATGCAGTTATCTATGCAATTTGCTACAAAATGTAGAAGTAGCCTTCCAATTTTGAGTGGTATGGAAGACAGCCTATCTTTTGATATGTTTAAACAATCTTTATCATGTAAAGCCATTTGCAAATCACAAGAATTCTGCAGACTCTGCTCAAAAGAGGTTCTGCTTTAGAATCATATTTGGAATATCTTTTCTGGCCTGTTTTTTGCGTTTCTTCCAGTGCTTTGATAGCAAGGGTGATTTTTGAATGTCAAATACAGTACCTATTAAAATAAGTATTGCTGTACGTTTTGTGAAAAACAAAACATAGCTTCAAGATTGCCAAGAAGGCCAATAGCATCCTGGCTTATATCAGATCAGAAATAGTGTGGCCAGCATAACCAGGGAAGTGATTGTCCCTTTTTACTTAGCACGGATAAAGCCACACCTCAAATACCATGTTTAGTTTTGGACTGTCACTACAAAAAAGACATTGAGGTGCTGGAGCATGTCCAGAGAAGGGCAACAAAGCTGGTGAAGCTCCAGTCAAAGCTGGAGCACAAGTATTATGAGGAGTGGCTGAGGGAATTGAGGTTGTTTAGTCTGGAGAAGAGGAGGCTGAGGGCAGACCTCATCACTCTCCAACTATGTCAAAGGGCTTGTGGTGAGGTGGGTGTAGGTCTCTTTTCCCAAGTAACAAGTAATAGGACAAGAGGAAATGGCCTCAAGTTGCACTAGGGGAGATTTAGGTTTGATAGTAGGAATAATGTTTTCATTCAAGTGGTTGTCAGGCGTTGGCACAGGCTGCCCAGGGAAGTGGTTGAGTCATCATCCCTGGAGGTATTTGAAAGATGTATAGACATGACTTTTAGGGACATAGTTTAGTGGTGGACTTCGTAGTGACAGATTAACGGTTGGACCTGGCAGTCTTAAGGGTCTTTTCAACCTAATGATTCTATGATTCTGTAAGATTATCTCAGTTCTTTCTATGAAACAGTCAATAATCATATCTTTGATTCCAGAGTTACTATCCCAAGTACAGGGGAAGGTGAAATCCTAGCCTAAGATCGTTCTATTGATCAACGTGGATCCTCAACAGCTGATGTGCACAGAGAGACTATATTACTAGAAGGTAAAACTGAGGCTGTTTGTGCACTCTAGAAAAAAAAAATCAGGCAAAGAAAACAAATAGCCCTAATTAAATCATCGGCTGCAGAGTTCTGAGGAGGCATGGAATTTTACAGTAGTTAAAGGAAATGTGGAAAAGAATGTTTTACATCAGGTGGAATGCACTTTAAAAGAAAAGAAGAAACTATAACGAAGTTTTGGTCTGTGAAAAGGATGGCATAACATTTAAATATAAAGCAGGACAGATTTACTCTCCCTGGAATGGTTGTCTTTTAATCTAAACAAGATTTCAGTAGATCTTTATCTCTAAAATAAGCCAACTGTGTTCCGTGCTCTTTACTCTATGTGATTTATTGGGCAGATGGAATGGGGGAAGCACAGACGAGGTCATAAAACCGAAGTTGTGTTGTTTGACTTGGTAGAATCATTGATGTATTTCATTTTTATTTCATTGTGGAATATATTTGGGATTTTTCCAGAGCACCTGAGTGATTCAGGAACACAAACCTCACTGAGAGTCAGTACTCCTAACATAAGCTCTTTTAAAAATCTCTCTGGGAATCAACACATACATATATGTATTTTTATATGCATAGATGCCTAAATAGTTTGTTACAGAAATGAATTTGTTGTCAATCTACAAGAACAAAAAATTATTAGAAAATAGATAAAAATAATCACATTTACCTGTATGATTCAATCTAACAGAACCAGAGTTTTGGGAATTTAAAATTTATACTGAGATTACTATGCATCTGATTATGTTTGCAGTCATATGTGAAAGCATATTATGTCTCTGCATATGTGCATAAATTTGGGTCCATTGGTCTTCTAGGCCTCTTTCATGCTTTTTTAAGTAAGCAGGTTAAATATGTTACAGTTAAATGTACTGGACTTTCTTCAGTTTCCTTTGGTGTTTATCGAGGAGATAAAAATGGAATCTGACATCTGCATACAAATCTACTAAGAAAAAATAGATTTTCTTATATTTGAAGATGCACATAATAATGGCATACAGGTGGATGGATCTGGCAGCTTTTTAACTGGAGTTGATGGCTACATTAATGATCACTGAAAAAAATGCTTTCTGAATGTTTGTTGCAGGAATTTTATGGAGTTTAATGAAAAAAAAGAAAAAAACAACTTACTGTGATATTGAAATGATGACTAGTGGTGATAGACAACCATTTCAAAGAAGTGATGTGTCTTAATTAGACTTTGTGTAAGCTTTAGAGCTTTCCTTACCTTTTTTGTTCAGAACTTCCTGTCATCAACACAAATGCTGTCATGCATAGGAAGTAATGCACAGTAACTTGCCCTCCTCTCCAGTCTGCTAATTATCATTTTTAGACAAACATCCATGACATAAATTTGGCAAACATCCTTAAAACACATAACTAAGTGCATATTGTAAATATAAATTTATTTATTTTGACTGGGATATTTTGTGTGGAGTATCCCTTTGATCACTTTGAGTCATCTGTCCTGACTGTGTCCCCTCCCAACCTCTTGTGTACCCCAGGTTACTGCAGGGACAGAGTGGGCAAAATAAAAAAACTACACTGTGCAAGCACTGCGCCACAATAGTAAGAACTGATGTGTTATCAGAGCTGTTTTAGTTACATATCCAGAACAGACTACCATACAGGCTGCTGTGAAGAAAATCATCTTCATCCCAGCCAAAGTCAGTGCACTTCTCCAGATTTCTGGAGTACTGTTTGATTGAACAGTTGTGGTTTTCAAACAGTGATGGCTGGAAATCTACTGATCTTACTGTGCTTTCATTATAAAACTGCTGCTTTGAGCAGAAATGGGATTTCACAATCTTTTCTCCAATTATTTAGAATAATAGTGCTTTCCAGTAAACAGCATCTGGGACTTCTTTTCATTTTACTAAATAGATATTAGCAAGTCTCTGGGTATATTTATATGTTGCTATTCAACATTAGCTCTAAAAATGCTCACAGACAAAGTAAGAAAGAAATATTGGAATTTGATTCTTTTATACTATTGTTGTTTTCTGGGGTGTTTTTGTGATCGCTCCAAGAACGCTAAAGCCCTGATCACCCATTACACTGCTAGATTTTAAGCAGCTACAGCAGGTGCATTACAAATGCTAAGACTTTAGAGGAGTTTGAGTTTCTGTTTTGTTATTTAGCTGAATTTTCTGGGATGTAAAATTGATAGCTCTATGACATTATATTTACATATTTCATTTGCTTCAGTAAATAAATAAGAATTGGCTGAATTATGTGGTCTGATCTGACACACACCAATTTCAAACGCACTGTACTTTTATTATGAGGTAAATCAATGTAATGTGTGGTAGATGTATACTAACATTTGAGTAAATAACTTTACTGAACTACATAGTCTCTTGGAAGCTCATGATTACAATGTAACATCCTAGTATTTTAAAATAATTATCTTTAATTGGGTTTTTTTCCTTACTATTTGCACCATGTAAATTCACATTTTAAAATAATTCCTTTATTTCAGATGTGGATAGATATTTGCCTAAGTTCCCCTTAGATTACAACAGTAGTGCTTTCTTTTTCACAACAGGTTTATTCATCTTAATTT
Source organism: Mesitornis unicolor (assembly GCF_000695765.1). Classification (NCBI taxonomy): domain Eukaryota; kingdom Metazoa; phylum Chordata; class Aves; order Mesitornithiformes; family Mesitornithidae; genus Mesitornis; species Mesitornis unicolor. The sequence continues at coordinate 25,735 of NW_010183655.1, forward strand.
TTAGAGTTTGAGAGATTTCACTTTAAGTTAAATGCTTAGGGCTAAGGAGTGGCTAACAATACACTAATGCTTTATCTATTGAGGAACTTGATTTAAAATATGTGATTTGATTAGAGGAAGTGTCCTATATTACTTCTACAGATGTCATACAGTCTAATCAGTAGGTTATTTGCATAGCATTAATGGCAGTTTGTTTTATCTTACTAGTAAATTCATGAGAGGGACACAATTTTGAAACACAAGAATACAGTCTCTTAGATAAAAATGAAATTAAATCTTAACTTTGTATTTGGCCATTTTTAAACAGAAAATGAAGTAAAAGCTAGAATGCAAAGTGTTTAGGTGCCATTCTTGAAATCAAGCAAGCAAAGTAATGTTTATTTCCCTGTAATATATTGAGAAGAGGCTCCTGGAAGATAACAGTGACTTGCGGAGAAGAGATTATTTACCAATATCTTATTCCATTGTGGAGAGTAACCTAACCATAACTAGGTCTTAGGTAGCACTGTCTGCCTTCTCTAGTTTTTGAGAGTTATCCAACTGGTGTGACTCGAGCCACTAAACTTCTAATAAAGTATAATTTGTACATGTCAACATTTTTCCCCCGATACTTTCAAGCCAAAATGATTTGACAAATTCACAATTCTTTCACATTTTCATTTTGTCCTGTTCTTCCTTGTCCTTTGCGAGGTTTGAGCAATTTCTCATTTTACTTATTCATTAAGACTGCAGAATATTTTCTTTGCATTATGCTAGTGTTATAGATTGCTTGTTTGTTCTCTGATTTCAGTTTACTGAGGGTTATCTTCTTCTCATTCAAGGTGGGAGTCATTTTCACAGAATCACAGAACGTTAGGGATTGGAAGGGACCTCAAAAGATCATCTAGTCCAATTCCCCTGCCGGAGCAGGAACACCTAGACGAGGTTGCACAGGAAGGCATCCAGGCGGGTTTTGAATGTCTCCAGAGAAGGAGACTCCACAACCTCTCTGGGCAGCCTGTTCCAGTGCTCTGTCACCCTCACTGAGAAGAAGTTTCTTCTCAAATTTAAGTGGAACCTCCTGTGTTCCAGCTTGTACCCATTACCCCTTGTCCTATCATTGTTTGTCACCGAACACCGAATTTTGTTTATTTACTCTCCGAAGGAACCAAGTAATCCAATTTATGTGTGAGATAGTTTTGTTAAAAGATCATGTGAGCCCTTGAGAGAGATATGAATATACGCTCTTAGTGATACATCTGCTTACATGCAGAACTTAAAAAGTTAAGGGAAGGACTTTTATAAAACCACTAGATTGACATAACGGCACATGAAGCCTTCAAACCTGACACAGTACTTTGCTTTACTCACAAGAACAGCACCATTGAAATCTGTGATACCTAACCACATTGGAGTGCCTAAGCAAGATTTAAATGTAATTTAGGCATCTGACACTGAAGCTAAACTACTGAACAGCTCTGCTCAGTTTTGTAACCTAAGCAATGCCCAGCCTCTTCAGATGCTTTACGTGTTGTTTGTGTGAACACCCACAAGTGCTTTTGTTTTACAAGGGTCAAGAAGCTCAGCATCTGTCTCACAATAGAGTACTAATATGATTAATCAGCTAGACACTTCTCCAGTAACCTGTGTTCAAGGACTAAGATCTGGCAGACCTTCTCAGAGCAAGTGTACAAGATCAAACTGAACATAAAGTGCAGTGGTGAATGCTACGTCTAGGAGTTTGTGCTCATCCTGTATCCACTGACTTGTACTCTGCATGTACTCACTTGAGATACGGGAGTATCAGTTCAGTTTTCTCTGCAAAAAGATCAAGTGTACACATCCCATTACACACAACAACATTTTTACTACCAGAGCGTATATACCTGCGAGTTATTCTTCACCTTAAAGTGTTCCACTTTGCAGGAAAATCAAGCACAACTGTGTCTTTATAGGGTAATGATTTAGTCACATAATTTAAAGTAGGAATCTTGCACTCTAGTCTGTGCTCAAGGACTATTCATAAATTTTATTTTGAACAGTGATTAGATGCAATAATTATAACATCTAAAGTTATTCTCATTTTTGTAGATCATGTTATCTTATTAACACAGACTGAATATCTAATTTATAATAGCTTCATGTGGCTGTTTCACACAAGTTTTTGATAAAATAATAACTTTACACTGGAAGATCAAATGGTACCCAATAGATTTGGTAGTTTCAAAGTATCTCTTAAATTCAGAGCTGCCTGTCTGTGCCCATAGCTCTTTTCTTTAGTGAATATATTCATTTTATATTAACAGATCATTGGATAGCATACACTGATTATAGTAGGGGCTGGAACCTAAGACCTCTCCATCCCAAGTGAAAACCTGCTAGTGATGATTTCTTATTCTGTCTCTTTTAATTAATGAGTCTTGCCTTCCCCCCCAGACCTTCACATCCTGCCCTTCTGAATAGAATCAAGAGTTACTGTAGTTCCAAGAAGGGTCTTGTCAGGACATTGTGTTCATAGCACTTTTATTTTAAGCAGAGTAACTGTTCATTTCTTGTTTCCTCATTATTTTTAGATGCAAGAAGTGCTGAACTGTTAATGGGGCAGTTTTTGCATGCTTTGTAAGTGCACCTTTTCATACATACAAGAAAGTGTCTGATGGATAGAGGGACCTGTAGACTTAGAATTGGCTAAACAGAATTTTTGGAGATAAATGTGTTCATTTTCAGCAAGGCCTGAGACCTGTGATTTCAAGTCCTTTGGCCTTTAATAATTAGAATCTTTAATTTGGTTCCTGCTGTTCATATGTGTAAAATGGAAAAGCATCTACCAGTGTCAAGAAGTCTTATAAAATGTAATGTATGGTTGTAAAATTCCTGTAAGATTAAGAATACCAGAATCGTATTTTCCAGAGCTATAGAAAAGAAAGGTCCTTAAATACATTCACAACAGTGATGAGCACTGGTACAAATATCTGTGAATTACTCTGTGCGTTTTGATTATGCCTCCACAGTTGTTTGTATCAAGCGCATGAACTTGTGTATCAATTGAAATAAAATTTCATATAAAAATGGACATAAAATTAGTTTAAAGATAACTCACCTAAATGAAAACCATCGTTCAGACCATTAGCTTTTCAACCTGCCAACTTCGTCAAGTAGGATGTCCCAGCTAAAAAGAAAACAAAGCTAGAAACTCCAGTCTTTTCTGAAACAACAGGAGAAGCAGATTCTCCTGTGAGGATCATCGCTAAGAATGTCTTCTCCTATGCTCCTGAAGTTTGTAGCTTGGTGTTGCTAGCATTGCAACTCTCAAATAAAAGGAAATATAAACAAAAAACTGTTTCATTTTATAGGTTCCTTCAGTTTTAATTGAGAGATCATTCTTTTGTACTTGAAAGTAGAAGTATCACTTCATTAGGCTGACAGTTTTTACTACAGCAAAGAAGCTTTCTCAATTTCTTTTAAGAGTAAATTAAATCACAGGAAAATCAATATCTGCAATAAGAAAACAGTGTAATTTTCAGGTCTGCTGAACAACTTAAGGACTTGAGACATTTTCTAATTGTTTAAAAATGTTTAAACTGTTTTTAAAGGAATATAAATAGTGCTATATGCTACGTATTCCTAGAAGTAGTCTACAACCTATGCTACAAGAGAGGACAGAAAAACACTGAGTCCTTATTGGTTTTGCTTAGAGGAATAATTCTCTCTTGACTTCAGATCCATTAGTTAATTCTGAGCAGGCAGGTAGAATGTCGTACCTTACTTGCCTACCCTAGCTAGGCAGTGCCAGGGTTTGCCTATTTTAGGTTTCTATAGCCATTTCTAGGGCTTCACAGAAAGACAGTAAGAGATATTATAGAAAGAGTGAATATTTTCCTTTTAAGTTCCTATCCTAACCAATGAAACTCGAAACATAGAGTTAATAGAAGTGTGATACAACTAGGTCTACATGCTCTATTCATTCATTTTCCATTAGTCCTGTGTCAGTTCTGTCCCCACGCTTCTCCGACTTTGCTTTTGCTACTGTCAGGATTCTTCACCAACCTTATGCTTCTGGGCCTGATGAGGAAGAGCTGTATCAGGGTCCTTGCCTGCTTTGCTGTGTTGAGGAGAAAGGAAGAAGCACAGACATTCGACTTGGAGGGAATGAGGATGAAAGAATGAAATGCAGCCTCTGTGAACTACTGCATTCTTTGTATTCATTTTTCCATCTTCTGTCCTGTGAGGTCAATGTTATGTCACGAGGAGAAAAAGAGGAAATTTTGGTAGTTTCCTGAAACAGTCTAGTTATTTGCCTGCTCCTAAAGTAGAGGAATCAAAGTGTCTGCTCCGATTCCACTAGCATCTTTAAAACTTACAAGAGGGACTGAAAGTTTTTCTGTTGTTCCTAGAGGGTTATCAGGTATGGCTAAATGTTTTCTGTTGCTGCTTGTGAAATAATTAAGTACCTTGGATGATACCAAAAAACCTTACCTAAACCAGGTAGGTTGAGAATTTGATACTAGGTATTTTCAAGGTACTTCAAGAATCAGCAGAATCTTTTGGGAGGAGCAGACTTGTGTAAGCATCTTTCAATTGAAAAAAAAAAAAAAAAGGAAAACCTTTCGGTTGTCACTTACATATTTAGAAAATTTCTTGTTCATCAACCACCTGCAAGACCAACTACAACACTATCAAGTGTTTTTTAAGTGAGTATTTTTACACTGTCCATGGAAATGATGCTGTCTTTTTTTTTTTTAAGTTCTTGTCAATCTATGGTTATATAATTGTAGTACGTATACCCTGGAGCCTTGTTGTCACTACTCATTGCAGTTATTATGCAGACATGATTCTAGAAATTTAGGCGGGGTTTTTTACCAACAGAATGCTGTAAAGTTACCTTTTAAAGAGAAATTGAGCTATGACTCTTCATGTCAGATTCAAGCTCATAAGCATATAGGATCTCTCATTAAGCTTTTTTATTGCAACAATTGTATTAATCAACAATTTGTGTACAATTAGTTACAGGTATTCACAGATCTCTTCCTAGAATTCCTAAAAAAAAAAGTTTAGATTCTCTTGTTGTGCATAAGCAACTATACTTATTTTTTTCTTCTAGTGGAAATTATGATGAATTTGTCAACCTTGCATATGGCCATTGTGCTCTTTCACCAGATTTGTTTAGGTCTGTTTAAAGATCCGTGCTAAACCTGCTATGGTAAATGACTTCATTACATGTTTAACTCTTTACCTCTTTAACAGACTAAGAAATATAGCAAACTTTATCAGATGTACACTGGAATATTGTGACCTCAGCCTAAGTGCCATTGGTTTTGGCAACATTGTCTTCAGAATGTCAAAATCACTGTAGAAAGTGAACTGTGCTTCCCTATCTCCTATCCATTTTTAAATGCTTTTCAATTTCTTGAAGATCCTACTGGGAATTTTTTAAGTCTGTTAGAATTCACTTATTCAGTTAGTTGACAGTTAATCATACCCTTATTTTACTACCATAATTATTAATCAATTGAAGTATTTTCTCTTAATCTGTATGTCTTCAATTTCTGCATTGTTTTCTGGTTAAGGACACTATCTGCAGCCTTCTGACAACTGTGGAAATTGTTCAATTTCATGACCTTTTAGAAAGCCAAGCAGTACCTGGAGATCAATATCACATTAACTTTTTGAGAGGAATTGTTATTTTTTAGAGAATATTGATTAGACTGAATTCTTTATTGTTATATTTTCTATTTTAATTTAAGTAATTTTGCACGGTGCCAGTGTAAGGTTTACTAGTTTGTGATTTCCCAGATCATCTCAAGTAGCTTTTAAAAGTATTTTTTTATTGTTCATGCAGTTTTGGTGTAGGGAGGGGGGGAGGCTAGCATCTGTTCAGCTCTGTTCTATGCTCCTTCTAAAACACGATGTAAATATCATCTAAACGTACTAGTAAGTTACTTAGGACATTAGCTGTTGGTTTCCGAACCTACCTTTCTGATACCATAATCTCTAATAGTATTATCTAACAAAAAACAAAGGGATTGTATGTAAAGGATCCTTTGTCAATACAATCTGTTAAAGGCTGAATCAAAGAAATACTTAGTTTGAGAATGTTCTTGTTTGATTGCTTCCTTTAGCCCTGGGTAACCCAGGACATTTATCAGGTTTTGTTGTAGTTGTTACTGTTTTGCAAGCTTTCCATTTCTAATGTAATCAGAGCATTTCACATTGGTTTTTTTTTCCTGTAACTCTTTTAATGCACTGAACGCTAGTGTAAATCCAGAGCAACTCTTCTGAGTTGAATGTGATTGTTCCAGATGGATGTTGTACTTTCCACCTCCACGTGGCTTGACTGCATTTCCCCCCCCATGTTCTCCTCATTAAAATAAAATAAAATGTTTGAACAAGAACATATAATTGCTTTGTATGATACAGAGCAAAGACTTATATTAAAAATTGCTTTTGCATAAAGAAGTTTGGACTTTCTGCAGGAAAAATGGCATCCATATCAGTTCCATCATGTTTAATAGGCAACATAGCTTTACTTGAAGTAAATTTGAGCTTCCAGGGACTTCTAACACTACAAAAATCTCTTATTAACCAATACCTATGGGTGTAATTCAGCTGCAAGCAGTTTAATTCAGTGGCATTTAGCCTGAAAGCTTGTGTGCATGTTTCTGATGATACTCTTATATGAAGTCTTCCACATCATAAGGAATACAGAATTGATTCCTTTACTATTTTGTGCTGTGCTGCTATAATACCAACCTAATAGTGTCATGCGTTAAGTCATGTCTATCTTATATCTTATTTTCCCCATGTACTTTAATGTTGCTGAGGCTCGATGCATACTTTTTAGATTTCATATTACAATAATTGAATGGCATATGTAGCATGCATGGAAATAGTTCTGAGAGTCAGGGTTTTAGCACTCTGATCACATACACAGGCATTTGTTTAATGTTCCCCTTCATACAGAAATGCTGTATAAAATCTCAGGATAAATGGATTCAGTGAGCACATCCCTCAAATGTAAGAGAAAGTTGTAAAAATTTCATTGCCTAAATGTGTATCACTGCATGCTATTTTAGTTCCTATCTGAAGTGAGGAAAAAGGAAACAGTATACACACAAGGAAAAAAGAAAGGAGATATTCTTGGCAGTTGTATACTTCCAGATTGTATTTGCATTTTGAGGGGGGATCTGGGAAGATGCTATGTAATGTGGCCACCTGTCAGGAAAATTACCACCTGTCTCCAGTCGTGATCTTAGTTGTTCAGAACATTAACAGAACAGAAAAATGGTGGTATCCCTGTAAGTGAAAACAGTTGATGGATTGATCTTTTTTAAATAGGGTTACAAACTATTTATTACTCAGAAAATAAAAGGCTGAATAAATTGTTTGTACTGTGTGTCAGAGTATCAGTGTCTCAGGCAGACAGAACTGGGACTTGATATCTGTCTGTATGTTAGTTTATAGGTTCTGTAAGCATACATATTAAAAATCTCTTTTTAAATTTCTCTTTTATCTCACTAAAACTCCTTTCATTTCAGTCACAGTTGACAAATTTTAATCACTGTTGCTTATGGGTTCAAGCAACCACCAACCTTACTGTCTATGCTGTAGAATCCCATTGTTGGCTTCTCTTACCACCTTTCTCCTAAACAAGGAATGGAACCTTCCAGGTTTTCCTTTTTCTCTTCTCCCTGTCTTTTCTCTCTGAAGGATGAGCCAGGGTTAACTACTGAGCATTCACTGAAATTATGAGTGCATATACGAAGACCCTAACCTTCAGCAACACATTGCTGCTACTACAATAGCCACTCTAAAGCCTTCAAGCTTCTTGGTGTGAATCACATCATAAAGGAAAAACTTTCACAGGCAAGTCCTCTTCCTCTCCCTTGTCTCCAGCTGTGTTTTGTTACTAATTTCAGTCACCTGAGGAGCTTTCCCTGCTGCTAAACCACATAAAGCTTCCAGGTAGCCCACATCTTAGAACCCTGAAATGCTTCTATTCTGCTGTACTCTCATGTTCTGCAAAACTTCAGGAAACCAGCAGGTGTTTTACTGTAGCTCTGTGTGTGAAATGTTTGTCACATCTCCTGGACTACAAGCCTAGTGCTGTCCATCTGGTTATTCTGCCGAGTTCTAACAAGGCAAGATGACCAGGAGAGAGGGAAGTTGAAACAACATCATTTCGGGGTGAGGACAGAATCTTCTGCTGTAGAATGCTGCTATTTTCCTGCTATTCTGGGAAAATCTAATACTCAGTTCTAGCAACTTCAGACTACTTATTCTCCATATAATGTGGTATTTCTGCGATTTCACAAATCTGCAGCCAGTTTCCTACATCCTTTCAGTATCAGCCGATACCCAGATTAAAGCTGTCTTAGCATCCCAGGAGTCTTTTACTCCTACCTGCCTAGCACTTCTCTGCATGTTACTATGCCTCTGCCAGTTTCTCAGGTTTGATAACTGCCTTTCATTCTACAGCATTTCACAAGCCCTCAATATACTCAGTGAGACTTACCCACTTTGTTCATCTGCAAGAGCTGCCAGATTTTGCAGAGCTGTGACCTTCTTTTGCTACTGTTTGCAGCAGGATATATTGACTGTATATACTGAGACTTGCGGCTGAACACAAAGTATTTACAAGTATGAGGAGAATAAGTATGATCTGGCTTGAACTGTTTTCTGAATTCATCAGCAAGTCTCCAGAGGTTGTTCACATAGTCCTGCATTTTCACATATGATTTTTTTCCAGTTTTTACAAAAACTTTGAAACTTCTCGGGGTGTAGCACCACTGCATGCTCCACCAGCTGTGGGCATACCTGAGCTGTGTGCCTCGAGTACAGTTATGGTAGGAAAGAACTCAGTGAATGAACTCAACTTCTTCCTGGGGATCTGAGTACATCCTGGGAGGTCAGCACATATTGATCATTGTGATGCTGCAGATAACATTATTACAATACCTGAGCTTTGTGAGCTCGTTGTGAATTACCTTAAACTGCTGTTGCATCTTTGCTGGCTGTATGATTGTCTTTTTGGAACTAGAGGCTGTACTCTTTTCATACTTTACAGTAACTCATAAATGTTTAAGACAGCTTTTGAGCAATTAGTGCTGCTTCTGCTCTAGAAGTTATGAATTTGTTACGTGTAATGATTTTCATAATGTGTAACCTTAATTGATTTCAGTCAGTTTGGCAAAAAAAAGCAGTAAATATGAAAACATGTAGGATAGCAGTTTTCTAGTTGCATGAATAATGTGCAATATGAATACCAATGTATTTTCATGAAAAAAGTCACAAATTACTTATTCCACTCTATTCTTAGCCTGAAAATATGCTGACACATCTAATGCATCATAAAAGTACTTTACACGTGAGTTACCTTGGTTAGCGGCTCAGTGGGTCCCCACACTTGTGCTTCCTATTTGTGAAGTGACTTTACACTTGAATGCAGTTTGTTTCATAATGCTTAAAGGCAAATAAGCCTTTCAAGCTATTTCGATGTGAAATAATCTGTTGTGCTAGAAATAACTTTTTCTGCAAGTGGTTTTTCCTTCAAAGATGTAGCCATTGTATATTTCTTGTTCATCCCTTGTCCATGACCTATCAGTCTGAAGTAGCTTGTGGAGAGGAAAAGCAGTCCCAAGATAAAATACTAAAAGCAGCACTACAAGAATTCTGATACAGATTTGTTTTTTAAAATCTACATCAAAAAGTCATTTCAGGGAATGAATTCTTGACTTGTGACCATGGGCAAACATCTTTTCAGAACAAGTGGAACACATCTTGTTTATCTGTAATCATTCTCCTTTCAGAATGAGATCATGTGTACTTGATATACTTCCTGGAAGTCTTGAGGATTCATGCCTTAGTGAGTTCTTGGGTTGTAGCTGAGGTTGGTCATTTACCCTTCCTGGAGAAGTTGAACTGCCAAGGCTAGGAGCCACCTGGGTAACTGGAAATGGTGAGCTGTACTGTATACATGAATTGGATAAGGAAGTAGAAAGGAAAAGCAGTGCTGCAATTCCTGGGACTATCCTTTCTACTGCTGCTTTCTCTAATTATAACTTCTCCATTTGCCTCTTTTTATCCTTTTTTTTTTCCCCCTTGCACAGGGGGAAGCTTAGAAGGAGTCTTTTTCTAGCACCTCCACAAAGACGGTCAGAAAAAAACACTAAAACATTGAAATTGTTTCACTTCAGTAAGTTCCTAAGAATATGCAGATACAGTTCTTTTGTCGTATAATTGCATTTCTCTTACAACACCTATTTCAGAATTCAGGATCAAAATAACTCAAGATAAGCAGTTTTGAAATATAATCCAGAGCATACTATGCCAGAGTGAATATTCAAATTTTAAAATGTTCTCCTAGATATCTACTTGATACACCTGATACAAATTTGGAAATCCAGTTGTTTGGTTTAGCGTAAACTGAAAATTGCAGAAGAAAAGAAAACCTTACAGCAAAAAATGTATTCTCTTCTTTGCTGCTTTAATGTGTTCAGACCCAACTCGCACATTAAATAAAGTAGCTTTTGATTTAGACACTTTTTCTTTTTTAAGATTCTTCAACCATTTAAATTGGTATGACTGGTTATATATTTGCCTAAAGGTTCATATCTCTTTCCTTCATCCACAAGCTCACTGAAAGCTTTCCTTGAAGTTCTAATCATATTATTAGTCTTATTGTGTTGGAGGGTTGAATGACTGGACACCTGTGTTGAAACTGTTCACAAAAAAACCTTTTTTTCTGTGCTGATGCAAATAGTGCTAGGAAAAAGAAAAAGGCTGTTTTTCTGTTTGCATATTCTTCCTTTAGGCAAGGTATTAATTTATAGCCTTTTTCTGTGTAAAATAGCATTAAAATAGGAAATAAGATTAATAAGAAAATAGGAAATAAGGTTAATTTAGAATCACTTGCAGGTTGCTTTTACTTATTGACTTTTTGCTTTTTAATATACACTGATATTAAGTATGCCAGTTTCACTTTTGATTGTCACATGGTAATTTAATACTACTGTAGTTCCAAAATCTACAGAAACAAATTTTAAATTACAAATGAAAATGTCAAAGAGAAGAATATACGGTAGTGGGAAAACCCACCAAAGTACTGTAGGCTGTAAAAGTATTTTAGAGCCTGGATATTTTTTTGTTAGGTTTCTAGTCTATTTAGGCAGATAAGAATGAATTGATTTTTTTTTCTGAAGTAACAAGCCAACAAATCCTATGAAATTTAATTTAATTAAGATTTTATTTATAAGTAACACTCAGAAAAATCAAGAATTTTTTATTTTTTTTAATCTACTTGTGGATTTGAGGAGTTCAGGACTAAAAGATGAAAAAAGATGGAATATAACATTTAACATTGTCTCAAAGGTTGCAGCTGCACAATTAATTTAAATTAATCTGTCTGTGTTCCTACTCTGAGGACTGGTTCATCACCAACCAGCATTCCCATCCCTCTATCTCCCTGCCTGGTGAGCCAGATCTGGGAACTGAGAAATACAATCTGAGAGGAAGGAGTCATGGAGCTCCTTTCTAGCACAAATGGTTTCCTGTTGTGCTTGTGTAGCAGCGGAATGAGCCATAGTGGCAGCACAAGGAGGATGGGACTGTTCAGCTGAGGGCAGCGGTGGGAAAGTCAGGAGCATCACTTTTGTTGGTAGTGTGGACTTTAATTTGTTTTGACGAATCATAAAACCACACAGTAGGATTTCCCTCTTTAGTATTTAACACTTGATGTTATAGATGAAGTGAAGATGCTAACTAGAATGATTTTCAATTTGTCAGGGATCTTGCAAACATGGTTTACTATCAAAAAGACAAGGTAAAGCAGAAAGCTAAGACATACAAGCAGAAGGGAGTCAGGTCACAGAGTTCCAAATATAACAAGATGTTTCAAAAGATTGAGTGCAATTATATAACTAACAGTCTAGATTTTATTAACACATCTGTTGGTTGCTGAAAACTGCAGAACTCAATGAGAGGAGTATCACAGTTTTCAGTAGCTTCCCTTGTGATGTAGGGTGGCTTTTCTTTAATAAGAATTTTCACATATAAGGCCTTATCTCAACAATTTATTTTTTTTTCTTTAATTTCAGAAGGATATCTATACAAGTAGTACAAAATTCTGAATAGCTTTTTGCCATCATCTTCAAAAGAGTCTGCATGAGCTACCTAGTTAATTAGTTTTAAATTATACCATAGTTATGGGCTTTAACTTTCTCATTCAGATGTTATGGGAGAATGTGACTGTGCCCTTCCTAACTTTGAAAGTTTATCAGACAATACAAGTGATCCAGAAATTTCTGGATCCTTCTTAAGGGATCCAATTAATCCTCCTCTTAATTTGCCTAAGTCTCTAATTTTCAACCTCCTTTTTCTTTATCCTTTCATTTCCTAGTACTTTGAAGTATTGTCATGGACACTGAATGATCAACATTCTACTACCAGAAGTGAACTATTGTTGATATCATTCCTGAATAACTGAAAAGCAGGTTCCCACAGGGCAAATATTGCATGTGTACATACTGTTTACAGCTTCTGTGTGGTTGGTGTTGATAATAAAAGCAGAAACCAGGTCCTGGGAAGTAAGCCATGCAAAGATTTGCTGTTTAATTTCGACAGCATATTGGCTGCTGCATGATCTTCATGAAGGCTACAAATATAAAGTGTAGTTCTTTTATAAAAGCACCGTCAGTAGCTGAGACAGGTGCTCTTTAGAATTAAATTTAATTATATATGTGGCATTCAAGTAATCAAAATGTTTTTTCACATGTCAACCTATTCCTTATCTTATTCTATTTAACTAATTTTGCCAGATCTTACTGTATTACAACTGATAGCTTGTCATAGAATAGCGAAGCATGTTGTGACTCTCTTTGCTCTGTCCTTTTGCCTTTTCTTTCACTGTTGTTTAAGTGAAACTTCCCTCTTGTTAGTGTGATTTTATGCATAAGAATCTGTTCTTCATTGAGTGGCTAAATTTTAAATTGTTTTATAACATCCAAATATCACTCTTCAAGCTTCTGTTCCTTTTATTTCCATGTTACAGTTTCATTATTGCTGATGGAAATCTTTTTTACATATAAATTTATATATATAGAGAGAGAGTTCTTAATAATTTTTTTTAAATTGATATAAAGGCAGGTGTGTTTTCATCAGTCAGGCATAATTTTACAGTTTAACATATACTAGAAATCAAACAATATGCATGTAACAGTTGTACAATATACCAAACAATATACATGGAAAAAAAACACATGGAACAGAAAAAAATACTATGAGACCTTAACTTCCAAATTGGCTTAAATTAAAACATGCTGTGTGCTGAAGCAATATTCAAGTCTTGTTTTTTAAGCACTAAAAGATTGCTGAACTCAAGTAGTTGAAAGGTATTAAATTACCTGTGTTGTGCTTATATTTTATGCTTCAAGTGACTATGCCAGGGGCTTGCTGAGTACGTACCTTTGCATCCTCAGAATGCAGGATGTGTGTAGCTAAGGCGGCAGTTTCCTGTTGCGCAAGCAGAAAGCCCTCAGCCAAATTGTGTGCTGGGTGTTGCTTTCTAGACTGTAAAGATAGAGGAGATCTATGGGGGTGAATCAGAACACATTCAGGATCTGTCATACTTCAGGATTTTCCTGGAGTTAAGAAGTTTTTGCCATCTATACTTACTTTTGAAAAGCTTGAGCAAAGTACATAGTTCCATCACTGACCTTTTGCAGTCTTGGAAAAGGATTCCACAGCCCTTAGGTTCTTAAACAATTCTTTTAACATTCATAGAAGCAAATACTTCAGGATTAATTTTTAACCTCTAGAGACAGAGCATTCTTAGCTTGCCATTTTTTTACCACAATCCATCTTCGTTTTCATCATTCTACAGGCCTTAATAGTAAAGCAGAGACTTTAGTTGGCTGGACATAAGTTCAGAATTGTATGAACAAGGTTGTATTTTATACCTGATTATTTGTTTTCTTTTTTTCACCATCAATATTTATGGTAGAGTCTCTTCACTAATTTCAAATTTTCCCCACCTGATTTTTTTTCACTTTTTTTCTTTTAGTTATGAGTACTGGTGACTCAGAGGATGTATGGGCAATGCATAAAATGTGTCCATCTGAGGGAATGCTGGTTGAACTCCAAGGAATGGAGTATCTCACCTCAAAACTCCTCTGGTCTTTCTGTTTCCTGAGATACCACCCAGCATAACACTTGACCAGGATCTTTTCTTTTCTTTTCTTTTCTTTTCTTTTCTTTTCTTTTCTTTTCTTTTCTTTTCTTTTCTTTTCTTTTCTTTTCTTTTCTTTTCTTTTCTTTTCTTTTCTTTTCTTACTTCAAAGCCTCTGAAGTAAGGTGAGGGCTGTGTTTCAGCCCTACAACACAGTGTTTTTATAACACGTGACAAAGGATGTATCTTACCAGCTCTAGAATATGGTAGGAATTCATGCAGTGGTATTTGAAGATGAAAAACCTTTGGGGATAGAGTTGAAAGACTGTTTGGAGCAGAAGAAGCCAAACCATGCACAGCCTTTTCACACTATCTATGGAGAGTGCTCCTTGGAATATTCCTCCCTCTGAACCACTCCCTGGTTTAGGTCTCAGAGTGAACTAAATGCATCAGAGCCTGGGACCTAAGTAACAATTACAGTCATGTGGACAATCAAAGAATCTGCTCCTAGCTCTGCTCTTGGGTATTATATTACTTTGCAGAGAACATGCAGTAGTCTGTCTTCCAAGTGCTCCTTACATTTTGGACTACTTCCACATTCATCTATTGCATTTATATTCCCTTGGATTTAAACACTAGACACTTGATGCTAGACATTTGATGACAGTTGTCAGAATCAGGCCGTCTGACTGCTTAAAGGTTCCTACCTAATTAACCATGAGTTCTGTCAACTGTGGCAAAGCCACTGAGGTCTTTTGCTAGGACCAGGCACCTTGGTTAAAGTCTGTGTTCCTCTGGCTTGTCAGCCAGCTGCTGTTGTTCACCATGAATTTTTTATTTTCCAGTCAGTGAATTCCTAAAGCCACCAATACATTAATTTTAAATATTGCACAAGATATCTGTTATGCATACATTTCAGGATCTTTGGTACCCTTGGTATCTTCCCATATTGTCAATAAAGTATCATATAAATAAATGAATGCATGATACTTTATTATTTATTACCCTATCAGTAAGACATAAGACTTTATGTGAAGACATAAAAATGCACAATTCACACTTTTTCACTCATTTCCTGTATTACCCTCATCATGTAAAAAAACCCCAACTTTGTTCCATATTTCCAGTTTCAAATTCAGCTTTCAAGAATTGCTTCTTATTATGGCTTTCTCAGATTAAAGAGCTCTTTAGCAATAACCTTTTTCTTCTTGAAGCAGATCTATAGGCAATACGCAAATCAACTCAGTCTTCTTTTTGATAAACTGTACTGATAGCTTCTAAACCTTTTGCTTGATTCTTTTCTGTTTGCCCCTTTTGTCTGTGAATCACAATATTCCATTAGCTTTTTTAACACTGTCTCTAATTTCATGGTTGCATATCCAAAGGCCATGGTAGCCTTTGTTTTTAGAAGTAGTTCATAATGAGTTGCTTGTGTGTTATGATTCCTGAACCCTACTTAGTCACTGCTTTTCAGGATTCAGACTTCCATTTTGTTTCAGTGGGCCACAGGCTCTGGAATTCAGCGGGGCTGACTTTCCTCCTTTTTATTCTTCCAGAAAGAATACCCTTTGTGTTACTTGCAGATTTTACTAGCACTGATTTAATTTTCACGTCACTGATGAAATGTATGAGTAATGTTGACTTACTCAGCAACTCTGTGGAGCCTCATAGAGTTTCATCCCTATGATGACAGAAAGGACCTCATGAAATTATCTGATATCTTTGTTTCTGGCATTTTTGGGATCACTGAATAATCTCTAAGAAATGAACTTCGACAGCTTTGCCTTACGTCTGTTTAGGAAGGTCATCCTCACTGGTTAAAAGATTTGCTGTGTTAGTGATCTGTATTATGATTTAGGTAGGTTTCTCAATATGTGTGATGATGTGTAATACATCCACCCTAAAGAACTATATAAATTTTCCATGTATTCCACTTCTTGGAAAGTTCATCCAGTAGTCATCTCATTCATCCAGTAGTCATCTCATTCATTTGTAACTAAAATCTATTCCTCCAGAAAGCTCTTTATCGGATTAGATATTGTTGGCTAGTTTTCCATAAGCAAAAAATCAGGGAAACTTCTAGAAGGAAACAAATTATTTGATTGTAGGTGTTTTCTATGTGAGGAAGTGACTTCATGTAAACATAGCTACCCAAATTCTGTGTCAAAGTTTTGTATGACAGCAGTATCTGTGGTTTGGGAAGAGAAAAGAGCCAGAGGGAAACATGTATTTCACTCTATCAAATAAGAGAATGATACTGTCTTCATGGTAGGCTCTTGTTTGAATGTGGCTTTATAAGACTGTTCTTTGGCTCAGTGTAAGAAGGGAAAATGTACCATCTACACTGTTGAACAGTGCTTGATGTTGACATCTTTAAAGCAATATTCAGTCTCTTTCTGACTTACATATGCCTGTTGAAACAGAATCACAATAATGCAAGAACCACATAACAAAAACCTGTGACCTGTATTATGCGAAAGAAGAAAATTCTCATTTCAGTAATCCCCTTTTGCCATAAAAGCTCATTATGAATTACTTTCTTTTTAATGTAATCATTAACAAATCATCACACACAAAATCAGGAAGTCTATTCCATTTTCCAATGACTTGTTCATATGCCTTTTGAAGATATTCCAAAGATCCTGCTAGCAAATAATTTGATTAGGTGAAACTATTTCCTTTGCTGTTTCCGAGCAAGATATTATCAAATTTAATAGCACCAAAAATATACTCCATAACTTGATGTTTATAAATTGCCACAGTCCAAAGTGAAGGTGGATTATTTGTACTCCTCGTTCCAGAATGGCTTTCTGAGATTCTGTGTAGACCTTTTCTTTTTCTGTAGCCTAGAAAGCTCAGAGTTTAAAACTAGTATCGTTCCTTGAGGTTCCTACATTTTAAGAGTGAAATCTATTGCACAGTTGCTGAATGTGCTGCAATAAATCAGTGCATCATTCAGAATTATACTGTCTCCAGGGAACATTTAAAGGTTCTCTCAATGAATTTATGTACAATGAATTCACCATTGTTCATATATCTGTTACCTAATGGTGGTGCTATATGCAGCAAAGTACTTATTTTAAGATAGAGAGACTGGAAAAATTATTTTCATTATGATATTAAGAACAGAATATAAATCAGGAAGCCATGTGTTTAAAATAAAGTATTGTCATGCTTGTGTCTGCCATTATAATCTTACATCTTTCTTTTGGAAATGCTCTAGTGGTGATCTTTAATTACCTGATGCACAGTATTTTTTCCCACAGGATGCTTAACACTTAGTTAGCTAATGGATTAAGTTTGGGATAAGCTATATGTTCAGTAGTTTTATGAACATTATCTTGTTGCTTGCCTCTAGCATAGTTATTATTCTGTGTTCAAATGTTACAAAGAATACACTGGTAGCATGTTTTGCATTTCTTTTTAGAGTACTCTTTGACATTGGCACAAGCTTGCCGCTATTGTAATGCTACTACATGGTTTCCAATGCACGAATGTGACACACATTTGGTCTACTTGCAGCCCAAAAACTTGGATGCGTTAATGCAGTTTTCTGTCTGGGTAGACTTAACTAGCAGTACCTTCTGGGTGGTGGTTGGATTTCTTAGAAGAGGAGACAAGAAGGGCATTTGTGATACCTGTTAAAGAATAGAGCAGTGTCTGGACAGTAGCCTCCTACCCACTAGGGAGCAAGGGAGGTTTCACTTGTGAACCCATCATGATCCAGTTTGATCTCTCCAGCAGTTTTATGCTATGAAGCTGGCAGAGGGAATAAAGTGAGGTTTTATGCAGAGAAACAGAACAGCAGTAACTGCCAGCAGTAGTCATCCACAGCTGTAAAAGAAACTCTGACCAAGACTTTTGATAGCATTATTTTGGGAGAGTGGTAATCTTAATTATTCAGGTATCTCTGAGTTCTTGTCGTGTTCTATTTGTCTTTTTAATTCAATAGACATTTGTTTAAATATCTTTGATTCCCAGTTCCCCATCTCTCCACCTCAAGTGAGGGGGGAAAATATTGCTCTCCCTCACAGTTTCTGAAATTTCTGGCCAGGATGTTGCACTAATGTATTTTCAGAGGGTTTAGTAAGAACTCTTATGAGATCTTCAGACTCCTAATATTGCCAGTTAAATAAGTATGCTGGCTCTGTATAATCTAGTCACTGGATCTCTTCTTTTTTGAACTCCTGGAAGAAAAAGAGAATAAAAAATGGCTGATCTACTGAGTTTTTGAGGCATACTCCAAGAAACCCTGATAGCACAGCTCCTGCATGGACCACCTTGTCCAGAAGCTAAGGGGAGGCACTATCAAGGCTTGCATATGAATGAACATTCTTGACTCATGCATCCTTGAATGTTAATGTTTGTAAAGATATGACAACTGGCATCATGTGCCTGTGTATCCTCCAACCTATTTCATGTAAAACCATCATAAATTTAAACTTCGGCATTTTTCACTTCAAAATGTACAGTTACATGTGCAAAAGGCAACCTGTTATAATATTCTATAATGATGACCTTAACATGCAGATACCCGTTTATTGAAAAAATGAGAGGGAAATAAACATTCAAATGGAAACAATAGCAGAATAGAAGTAGCAGAGCTATTTTAGAAGTAGCTTCACCTCACTGGAGTGTGAGGATAAATTGTCATTTTGGAAAGGTGTGTGGCTAAATTTTAAAATGGATATTCTCATATTTTTAAGAAATGCAGAGATAGCATTGCATGTTTCCTTGCAAGGCATGAAATTGTTGTCACTGGTCTTTCTCCTCAAAGTAGCAAAATGAGAAAGGGCAATGACAGTTCCAAAGATAGGCAACATGATTAAAAAACACTGACTAATGCTTTATACAAATGCAGAACTGGCAAATGGGCATTTTGACTGCAGTGTACTGCCTGAATTATTAAATAGCTGAGGAATGAAAATAAGCAGAATTTTGGCAGGCTTCTTAAAAAGCTCATGCAGAGTTTGCCTTTTCTTTAATTGCTGCTTTCTAGGACAAAAAATGTGTAGATTTTATTAGTTTGTTTCATCTATTTAGATTAACTCCTTGATATTATTAGATTGAGTTCTCAAAACACATTTTGGGAATCCCAAGATCTGTAGAACAGTCTGCCCTCTGCTGCTTTCCTTAATAAACTAGAAATCAAGAAGGCCCAGATTCTCATGTTCTTTCTTCCTTTGATCTTATTATTTACTTGTGCTTCACAGTCCATAGCTTTGTTGACCAAATTTAATTACCCTGTCCCAAAGGTAGAACTGTGGGGACTTAAAATGTCTGCTTACAATAGTGTTGTAATGTTGAATCTTTTAACACACCAACAATGGAAATGGGTTTATAGACAATGTTTCCCCTTATATTCAGATATTCACATCACCGCTGTGATTACACAGCAGATACTCTCAACAGTGTTGACGTTAGACACCCACAAGTGGGATGCTGCAGTTTTAGTGGGACAAAATGGGTAACTGTTACTGTTGGAGAAAAAACTGTGGTAACATGGAAAAGGAAGATACTCCGTAAGTTTCCAGAACCTGGAAAGTCTGGAAAATTGAACTGCTGCTTTGGAATAGTTTTTTTACTTCTTTACTGTTTCAGATGAAGAAAAAATAGAAGGTGGTCAGATCTTCAAAGAAAATAAGTGGCAGAAACTTAAATTCTGTTATCACTTAAAAGTTTTAAAAAAGATCCTTGTATTTTGCCAACTTTTGGACATTTTACTTGAATAAGAATTCGACACGTGCATCACTTCTGTGTACATCAATTGTGTGTGCATCAGTAGGATGACCAAATAATAAATGTGGATTAGGATTAAATTCAGGGAACTTGGATTCCTGTTACTATACACACACTCAGGTTTTTAGTTTTACAAACTGTGAACATTATAACAGTGTGTCATTTAGAGGTGATTTGGTCTATAAATGATTACTGCTGCCAAAACTGAGTACACACAGTTTCTGGCTGCAGAAATTCTTAGATCAGTAAACAAAGGAAACTAAGGTGTTAGAGCTTGCTTATCTTAAAAAATCAGATTACTTTTAAAATTATCTATGCACATAAATTGAGGGATATCATTTTAGGTTCATAATTTGAGAGTTGGGGCAGTTCTTGCTTTCTTAGCTTAGCAAAGGACAGAAAAGACATAAATGCTTCAGCAAGGAGTAGTTCTTGTTGATATTATTGATCTGGTTCCTCTTGTGGCCAAAGGTCATGCTGACTGCTTAAAAAGAGAAAGTGGATGAGCAAAAGGCCACTGACTTAGAGTGGGGTTGTTATTAGAGATAGCTTAGTAAATATTTTCCTTTCAGCTGTAAGCTGAGCTGGGATTTCTGCAGAAATTGATGCTTCTGTTTTATTTCACTGAGTTTAGGAGGCTAATTCTGAGTGCTGAACTGAATAATACGAATAAGGTAAGGTTTAGGAAAAGTACGGATTTCCAGTTTAGCAGTCATATTCTGTCAGTTGAATTTATATATATGCATGTCTGTGGTTTTATATATAATTTGTGTGTGTTTGTATACTTGTGTAAGTATAGATATAGGTATATGTATGTAATTCCCAAGGTTTTTTTTGTTTTATTGAAAGGATTTGGCAGCAATTGAAAAGGAATTAAGGAGTGAGATCACCTTTCTTCAAAGCTTGTGTTAGTTTATGGGGTGGGATATGAAAACCAGAGCCAGGGCAATATTTATTTTGTCTGGTTTCTCCAGGTTATCTACACAGTTTAGTTTTTCATGGCTATTGCCTCAGGTTAGTTTCTATCTCCATGTATTGCAAGAGGAAAAAAAGAGATGAATAGACAATGTTTGCTGGATTCTGATAAATGAACTATTTTGTATCCATGGGTTCCTTAGAAGTCTTTTGACTTCTTTTGTCTTCCTTTAGGATTTTCTGGTACCTTCTCTTTGTAGTTCTGTCTTGTTTCCAAGGTCTCAAGAATGTAAATGGAAGGATGTTCACTTTAAATATCTGTTATATGCTAGCCACATATATGTACGTATCAGTCTGACATGGAAGTTCCATAGTTTAGAAGTAGAATATCATAAACTGGATATTGTTTGTTCCTGCCTGTTCTCCAGGATGAAGTATCTTCCTTTCTTCTTTTCTAGGTTCATTTGATTTTCTTAATATTTTGTGCAGTCCAGCTTTTAGCAGAATTTACATTATTGGTTTCCCCACCCATTACTGAATTTGTAGTTCATAATGGGAGGTTACCATATCAGCAGAGTCTGTTTCATAACATGCATTCTGCTAGTTAAATACTGAATCTCCAGAGCTTTGAAACTGGTCTCTGAAAAACACAGTGACTATGGCATCTTAAAAGTGGAGAAGCAGCACTGAAAACTTACTGCAGGGTGAGTCAGATGAAACACAATGAAAGAACATTTTAGGGTTTTCTACAATCTCTGCAATCACTGGGAGTGACATTGACATTTTTCAAGGTAAACTTTGTGTCTCTGGAGGTTGTCTATACAAGTATTATGCATCATGCGGCCTCACTTAAGCTCTTTGAAATCTTTAAATGTTTCGTGGTCTTCTTTCGTCCTCTACAAAAGAATAAATTTCACTGAGTGTGGCAGTGTCTTTACTTGTTGAGCAGACGTTGACTTTGTGCTAATTGCAGCAGTGGACAAGTTTGGTTTGCTTACCTGGAGATAGCTTTGTAGTCTGGATGGCTTTTAGTTTTGTTTTCTAGAGCTGTAAAAGAAACATTGTGTGAACAGCAATCCATGTGAAAATGAAATGGGGAGGTGTGTGGTCTGGGGTTCACTACCTTGTTTTGAAGGAGCCAGTTAGCATATGAGGTCTCAATTTGTCAGCTTTGTTTGCATGTGAATCACAGAATCACAGAATCGCTCGGT
>NW_010183656.1:0-10670 GCF_000695765.1 Mesitornis unicolor
TCCATGTTGTCTCTCGCAGCAGCACCCACGCCGGATCCGCGGCGTTTGCGAGTGGAGCTGGGCTGTTCCCAGCCCTTGAGGCGCGCCTCACGCTGCGTAGCGAGTGGGTGATGGTGCGTGGGGGAGCACAACGTCCCTCTTGCTTTCAAGAGTTTTGGACGTAAGACCAAAAGAAGAGTGAAAGAAGCCATGAATGCAGGCGTTTGCTCGGCAGGTGTTGCTGAGTTCACAGGGTGAAGTGTATCCTCTTCCCACTTAAACTCCACTCGGGCTCTTAGCGATCGGATGCGTTTTAGCTGTTGCAGCTGTGTCCGCTAAAGGAGTGTGCCAGTGTAACCCTGCTGGGTTATATTAAAAAATCAGCCTTCCTCCAAAGGTTTTAATCGCTGGAAAAGACAATGGAATATTTTGGCTGGGCAGAAGCTCTTTTTGTCTCTCACCACAGAAGAGCTATTTCTACCTGGACTGTCTTGCCTCTATGATGAGCCTACACCCTGCTTTCGAATAGGACCCACAAATACATGAACCCTTCCCCGAAACCCTCAGAAGTCTAAGATGGGGATGTTGGCTGTGCTTTCAATACAGAAAGTCTTTTTTTCAAAAGAAGGAAAGTCCCAGCCTTTATTTCCTAGTGACTGATGGTTTGCTCTTTGTTTCCTCCAAGCCTGACTCTGTGCAGGATCCGTGCCATTGCACGTGGTTGTGACAGCCATTTTTCTCACGCTATAGCTGCACTTTAATGTGCTTTGAAGCAGGTAGTTCTGTGAATTGCAGAACTCACAAAGCCTGGTTCCTTATCAGGTTTGGTCTCACAATTGGATTCTTTGACATCCGATAAGGCACAAATTCTAACTGAAGCTTTTCCCCTAATTGGTGCATTTGTAGTATCTCTTTTCATTCTGGTTCTCTCATGCTTTTTAAATCTTTAGCTTGTAACATGACCTTTCTCTCTGCAAGGACAAAAATAAAGTCTTTCTGTTGTATTTGGTCTCTGATTTTCATGAACCCTACAGGAGTTCTTGTTTTTTTAGATCTCTGCAAGGGGCTTTCATTCTTCTCGTAGCTTTATAGCAAAGGTTTAAACCTGGGTCACCTGCTTTTCCCTCGATCGTTCAGACAGGTGTAGTGGCTGCAGGTAGGTACCAGAGCAGGGTTCATTCCCAAGGATCATGAGCAGGAGTCAAACGCCCGATTTGAACGTGAGATGTGCCAACATATCTCGGGTAAATGCTCTTATTACCCAGCTTTGGGTAATTGGAGGCGGTTGCTTTTTTGAGGCGCCTTTTTTTTCCCCTGAAGCTCTTCCTCTTTGTGTGAATGACTGAATATTCACAGAGACAAAAACAGATGGATTATAAACCCTGGTCTTCAGGCCATTCAGTCAGTATATGGAAGATACCAGGGAGATGCAAAACAACAAATACTTACTGCAAAATACTTGATTGTGTGTTCAGCCTGTGATATCTCTGACAGGAAGCGATGCGGGGAGGCAGGAGTTGGGATCCAGGTCTCCCACAAGCTGTGGAGAATGCTTTAACCATGATTTTGGTCTGCCCTAGCCTTTCCTGTGAGTTTCCTGTGGCCGAGACGTGCTCTGAATGGGCCTCTGGGAGTGACGTCTTCTAGGCAGATCGGCAGAGGACAGTCATAGTACAAGTCTTGTTCTGGAGCTTCTGCTTAAGCTGAAAAGCCTAGAGGGTATAGTCAGAGCTGACAGAGTCTGCAAGCGCTTACATGTGAAAAGGTAATACTGAAATGCAGGCTTCTGCGTTATTTTGGTGCTTGTAAGGCTGGAGAGCAGGGGACTCCTGGGGACAAGATTCCTGGCTGTCACAGTCTGGCAGACCAGGATGTTGAGGTCTCCTGAAGCGCTTTCAGTGGTGTAGGGTCTGCTGTCCTCTATTCCAGCAGACTTGGATGAGACAAAGGAGAAGGGGGGTGTCAGGGAATGAAGTGAATTTGTTCTACGTACATTTTCAATTCATGCTGTTTTTCCTTCAGTCTAAAACACCTAAGAAGTTTTCCATGAGAAAGTACTTCCGTGATAATTGCACTTTCCTGATTCAGAAGGTTGACGTAGTGTTACTACACTAAGGATTATCACAGAATATCAGGAGTTGGAAGGGACCTCAAAAGATCATCCAGTCCAACCCCCCTGCCAGAGCAGGATCACCTAGACCAGGTCACACAGGAACGTGTCCAGGCGGGTTTTGAATGTCTCCAGAGAAGGAGACTCCACAGCCTCTCCAGGCAGCCTGTTCCAGTGCTCTGTCACCCTTACAGTAAAGAAATTTTTCCTCATGTTCAGGTTGAACCTCCTATGCTCCAGCTTGCACCCACTGCCCCTTGTCCTGTCATTGGCTGTCACTGAGAAGAGCCTGGCTCCTTCCTGATGACACTCACCCTTTAAAAATTTGTAAACATTAATAAGGTCACACCTCAGTCTCCTCTTCTCCAAGCTAAAGAGACCCAGCTCCCTCAGCCGCTCCTCATAAGGGAGATGCTCCACTCCCTCGATCGTCTTTGTGGCTCTGTGCTGGACTCTTTCAAGCAATTCCCTGTCCTTCTTGACACAATATTCCAAATGTGGTCTCACCAGGTACTATATGAAGTACTCACAAGTGAGACATTTTAGCAGTTAGACAGACAGACAAACTAATAATGAATATCAGATTCTAGGGCCTAAAAGCTCACAGAGGTGCTGTTATGCGTTATGTTGCTGTAGGCTCAATGAATGCAGAGTGCAGCAAAGTTATAAAGTGATTCTCTGTGCTAAAAACCTCTCTGTGCATGAAAAGGTACCTTCTTACTCAGCAGTTAAGATGCTTGGGTGCATTCTGACTAATCTTCTGACTTCAGGTACTGAAATAATTTTTACTGTTTTTCTTGCTTCCTAGCCCTGCAGAATTAAAAAAAGCTCCATGAGAGTAACCTGGATTCTGCTCCCTCCTGTACTGAATTGACAAAATTGTTTTCTAAGTTTCAGATAGTTGTAGTGAACAAATCGAAAGATCAATCAGTAGCTGTCCTTAAAGGAAAACCCGGGTTTGTGCCTCAAAGTTTGGGTCTTCATATCCGGCAATGGTGCCAGGGAAGGAAAGCTGTGGTCACATCCCGGGACTGACAGCTTGGAAAGCTCTGTTTGCCTGTAGGTGCCAACAGAAGCTGCTGTGAAACAGTAAATGTAGAACCACCTGAAGTCACTTTTCAAAGAGCCACTGCACTTCACAGACGCTGAAGCACAGTGAGTCTGATTAACAGTCTGTCTACCACTTCAAAAGCAGCTAGTGTGAAAATGCAGACAGGATAGAAAGTTTGATCGTAACAGCTCAAACTAATGAGCAGTTCATGCCATTGTGTGACTGAGAAGCAGACATCAGAGTTAATAGTAAAAGCTTAAAATCCTTAGAAGTGCTGTGGATACCTGTGATATCAGCAATAATAATAGTCTTGGATGACAAGCATCCCCGTGGATCAAAAGGAAAATAGGATACCCGTGTGACTTAAGTTATAATTTCTGAGAAACTAGGAGTCACGCAAGAGGTTCTTCAAAATTTATAGTAGGGAGAAGCTTGAATTTGCAGCATGCAATAATTAGGAGGGAAGCTAGGACAGGGAGTTGTAGAGCAAACAATGAAATGAAGGAAGAGGATAAACCAGAGGCTTCCAGGGTGTTAGAACCAGAGAGCCTGTAGAAGGATTAGTGAATGTGTTGGAACAAGGGAGGTTAAAGATAACAATCAAGAAAAACTTCACTTTTTCATATAGTCCTTTAGTTTTGAGGATGGAGGAAGCTTTTTTTTGTCTCGTATCCGTTCTGGTTTTTTTTTTACAGTGAAGCAGGTTTTGAAGATTGAGATCTCACAAGGAGAAATGGTGGCCCGAACTAATAATTTTCAAACATAATGTGGCATACCTCCTAGAATTCCACACAACCCCAAGTGAGAAGTAGCTGGGGACCTTGGCTTCTTGGGTAAGGAAAATATGTGGTCTCTCGTAGAAAGCTGCCACACTATCAGAGCATCAGGGGAGACAATACAGACTTACCCAAAGTTTAAAAAATGGTGCTAGGGATGGAGCAGGGAAGTAGAATAGTGAAACTTTTATCTGTTTCTTGAAAGCTGGTCGGAATGGTAATTAAAAATACGTCAAAACACCTGGAAGATTATGATAACCAAGATTAATTCTTTAAGCAAAGAGTATCTCATAAATCCCCTTCTCAGTTCTCTGAATGTGTCAATAAAGAAGTTAATAAAAGAGAAGCATTTCATCTGATATATTTAGGTTTTTAAAAGGCCTGTGAGACTGCTCCACAAAGACAGAATCTTGATAGGGAGGAGGGATTACTAATGTAGGTCACTTTGGGGCCTTATCTTCTTTCATATTTGAATTCATGGTCTTGGCATGAATAGAAGGAGCATTTGGATGAAATTTGCTGATGGCACAAGGACAGAATGCTCAGGATGTTATAAATGAATACTGAAAGACCTCTGAGATTTGGATGAGATTCAGTTTAGTGCCATGAATATAGGGACTAATAACTTTTTTTTTCCAGTGGGAAATGAGCGAGGAGGAGGAAAAGGATCTTTGAATATTAGCTGGTCACAAACCATGAACTGCTAAAAGGTAAATGGGATCCAGGAAAGTATCAAGAGAATTTTCTATTTAAAAAAAATCTGATATAGAATATTATGAATAATTCTGATCATTTATTCTCAATAAAGATTCATTCAAACTGAAAGAGGTGTAAGAATGGTTTCTAGGATTTTCTGGAGAATGAAGATCCTGTCACCAGAGGATTAAAAGCCATGCCTAGTAAAATGGAGACTGGGAAGGGATCTGAAGGCTGGCCAGAAACACACCTGACAGTAAGCAACAGGTAGTGAAAGGAGCTTTTAGTTGGAAAGATGCTACTAGTTTAAGAAAAAATAGGTATAGAGTGGCCAACGTTAAGACTGCACAGTAGGAAAAAAAATATCCAGAATTAGATACGGACTTTCTAAAATGGCCTTCCATAAATTCTGTAAACAAAAAATGTTAAAAAATTTTAAGCACTCCAGTGTTCGACGAGAAGAATTGTCTTTGAACAAGAACTGTCCTATAAGCGGCAAGCAAGGGGTGAAATTGAACAATTAATTTTCATCTTGGCAATAGGTTAAAAGCAAAATGTCTTAAGGGTTTATCCTGCGTCCTGTGTTGTGTTTCTTTATTGTTCATCTGGAAAGAGGGGGGGGAAGCAAACAGTGAAGCAACAACCTCTGCAGAAGACAAAGTAATTCAGAGCAGATGTATTAGAGAGGAGTCTGGAAGACTTCAGTCAGACCTGAACAGGGACGGTGACTGAGCAGCACGATGGTAATTGAAATTCAATGTCGACAGTGAGAGGGAAACATTTAAGGCTGTTACCCCTTCTGAGGTTTAAATTAACTCTGTAATAATTATAGGCATGAGATTTCAGTGCCAGTGTGGACAATCTTGTCTGAATGCTGTGGGGAAGACATAGAAGTCTGCCCTTAAAGAGGAAACTTCAGGAAATGGTCACATGAGCGATTAAGGCATGTAAAAACTCCAAGAGATTAGAAAAACTGAAGTTGCTGTTTTGGAAAGGAGAGATTTGAAAGTGGACAGATAATTTATAAAATAATTACTAGAGTAGGAAAAGTAGACTTGAGAGCTTCTGTTCTTCCTGTAAAATAATATGAGAACAAAAGGACCATTCAGTGAAACAGAGGAGTGCGAATGGGGAAGCACTTTTCCATGTCATGAGATTACACTGGTGAATTCATTGCTGAAGGAAGTGGTTGAGCCAAATACTTTGCTGGCTTTCAGAAAGAACTGGACATTTATGTAGCTCCCATGAGTGTCTAGTGCTGTCATCAGTGACAATACATTTGGGACTGGGCTATTTGTTAGGGTTATGTCCCCCTGAGCTGTTCAGAGGTTGTGAGGGGGAACATCCTGGCTGAGGACCCTGAATTATCAGGGGACCGATGCCCAGGAGAGACTGTAGCGAACGATTTCCCAGAGGTGTGTGAGTCACACTGAAACGTAACTGAGTTTAAAATGAAGATACAGAGCTCATGAAGGGGCTGACTAATGTTTCCTTTCAGGGACAGGCATCTGCTCTCCTACTGTTCCGCTCAGGCAGAGGTGGTAGAGTGGAAAGAGGAAAAGGAAATGGCCATTTAGCTTGAACTTAATTCAGTTTCTTCTCTGAACTATTGAAGTTTTCTGATTGGCCCACATTTGAGAGCACAACATACTCCTTCAAGTGGTGTTCCCATTGGCCAGACACCGTCCTAACTACTGGCAGGATTTTTTGACAATATTGCTAATTATGTTGTATGAATGAATAGTCAGTATCATATGCCCTTCTGTCCAAGAAATGATGAACTGGGATAACTGTTTTCCTGTGCATTATCAGGAGACTTTTGTCTCAGACATTTGAGGAGACGCAGGATGAACAGAAGGAAAAAATAGTATTTAGAAAGGCTCGTGTAAGGCTTTCAAAGGATTTTTGAATGGCTATTGTCCCAAAAATACTGCCCTGTGCATAAGGAGTCCGTGTCAGGAGACAGGTTACTTGATAACTTGGTTACAAATCAGTAGTAAAAATTTGCAGAGTCCCTAAACACCAGTGGGGCTGGTTCAGTCTGTGAGCTTTGAAATCTTAATATGAATCGCCTCTAGCCCTTCTTAAGAATTGGTATGAGCCAGTAGTTCTGCTCTGGATTGCTTAAAATGGCATTGCTGCAGTTATGACATGCACTTGGGGATGATGCAAAATATTTAGAGCTAAGTTAGCCTGCAGCCTCAGGAAGAATTACTGTCAGCAGGATGAGTCACCATATACTCAAAATGACCAGTTCTGGCCTGGAAGACTTACTTACCATTTGTTTCCTGTTGGATTTAGAAAAATTTCTGTGCTTCCCCGACTCTAACTTTGTAGTGATTTTTGCCAACTGAAAGCCAGTAGCTCAGGGAGACAATGAAAGAGGTACTTCTATTTCCCAGTACCCCTCTTCAGCTGACAGCACAAGATTTAAGGAAGCTCTCCTTTCCAGCTCAGACAGAATGTGGAGATCTATAGGTGAAGCTCTGGGAACATGTGAACCCTGTGTTAAGTATTCAGGGTAACCTGGCTTTGTTTCAAAGCACCATTGGCTTTGGGTCTGATCGGGAGTCTTCATGTCTGGGATCAAATCAATGAGAGTTGTGTGGTAAAGTAGGACTCTGTGGTAGAGCAATGCACTTGACCTATTAACCAGTGTTTCCAGTAAACTAGATCCTGAAAACCAGCAACAAGCTCTAATTTTCTAAAGGCAATGCAGCTTGGAAAAAAAAAATGAACTTGGCTTTGTCATCATAGTGAATCAAGCACTACATGTAGAGACATGCTAGTGAAAGAAGACTTTGGACCTAAAGTGCATTAGGTACCTTGCCCCAAATTATTTTGGTACCATGCAGAGAGCCTAAAAGTAATTGCAAAGTATGCAAAGTGAACAGAGTGTCTGTCAACTGGCTCAGTGCCCACTCAGAGGGGAAAGGCTGACCCTGTGGTTGTAAATTAAACAAGACTTCTTTGGCTCTGAGGCTGATGGGTATGGAGCGGCCATTCTGTTAAACTCTCTTATCCTCTGTAACAAGATGGCTGCATGCAGGCTTTCTTCTGGACCATTTCTTGCCATGTGCTGACTCTTAAACCATGAACAGAACTGTCTGGAAGATTGATGGTTGGCTGTGAACAAAGCTTTAAACATCAGATTTCAGTGTGGAGGAACAGTCCCAGCCACAGTTTCATTTACAAGTGTTGTAGAACTAAATAATCTGTCACAAAATAGTTTGGAGTGAATTAAGCTCTGTTCCTGGCCTAAGTTGTAAAAATCCCCTTAATATTCTCAATAAAATCCTATGTCTATGAAGTTTCTGGAAAATCCAATGTCTTTCAGACCCCTGTGACCCAGTGTCGTCATTCTGTGGTGGGATGAGGTTACCTCATTTTGGAGCAGAGCAGTGGGCTGGCAGGTTGGTGGACTGTCTTGGACTGCCTAGGTTTGTGATGTCTATGGAATTGGGTCTTTAACTCAAAATGGCTGAGGACCACCATCTGTCCCCCCACCGCCTTCCAGCAGAACAGAGGCACACAACTCGCTAGTGCCCGTCTCTGCTCCGTGGCCTGAGGTAACAGTTGTGAATGGACTGGATTGAACATGAAGCTGAAAACTGAAGCTGTAGAGAGCTGGGTGAGAGAATCACCACCAGTTTAGAGCCTCTCAAACGCTCACCCTTCCTGTCTTTCCAGTGGATGTCAGTGCTGATGTAGAGAATAAACAATAAATTACCTAAAACGAAGGATGTTTACAGCTGCACCAGGGCTTTTCCAGTCGGCCCCTGTTGGAAGCGGGGATGCTGCATTGCAGGGTTCCTTCCTGGGGCCACACTGAGGGTCATGGTACTGGCAAACATCCCCACACAGTCCCTGTGCCTTGGCTTTGGTGTTGTGAGTGCAGCTTCTGCTTGACTGCCCTCTCCTGGGGTCTATGCAAACAGTTAAAATAAATGCCTTGCCTTCTGCAGTGAAGGGCTTGTTTGGGCCCTCATGGCATTGTCAGCAGCACACACAGGAGACTCGGTCAAAAACAACAAGATGACATAGGTGAACAATAGCAAAACAGCATCAGTGGTCTTCATTAGTTTTGTGTAGCAATGGAAGGTTCAACTCTGAGGTGGGACTAGTGAAGGAGCTGCTGCACATCCACAGATAGTTTCACACGGGGCAGAAGCACCAATATTCGCACAGAGCTGGAGTGTGGCTGGCTGCGCCTGGGATTTCATCAGCTGAGTTACTGGGAGTGACAAGATGTCGTGAGTCATCCCTGCCTCTGGGAATGCTGGAGTGGGAAATTCACAGGGGACTCTGTGCCTGTGTGGTTATGTTGGTTTGCTGGAGTTCAGGCAAGATGGTCACGAGGTTGGGTGGTTCCAGCAGGCAGATGTGGCTGGGCTGGGGCAGCGAACAGAGGCAAGAGCAAGGTTGGCACAGAGGGAAGCACAAAGGCAGGGCTTGAGCAAGGAGCTAAGCGTAGAGGAGAGTAAAAGCCGAAGGAGGACTGCAATCAAATGCCAGCAGGATGCCCTGCTTCTGAATTGTCCATGCAGTCTTTGGGTTTGGTGCCCTCCTTAAATGGGAAGGGAATTAGTCTTCTCCAGAGCATAATGAGATGACAAGAGGGTGAATTTGTGGCTACCTGCAGAAACTCTTCTGCTGTAGTTTAAGCCAGTCTCCAGCAGCAGCTGCAGCAGTGCTCACGAAAGGCACGTGTCAGGGCAAAATGTCTGACGTGAGATCTCTGCCTTCCCTAAGGCTTCTTCCCCTCAGCCAGTGATGGGGCACTGGGCTAGATAGGGAGGGAGCCTGAGGCTGGCTGGTGGTGCGGCTGTTCCTCAGTAAGCAGGGGTGCAGTCCCATAAAGAGATTTCTGCAACAGGCAGATGAGGTTGGTAATTTTACGTTCATTAACTGATCCACTGCAGGTGACTCATTCAGCAACTCTTGGGGCTTGAGCGAAGATTTCTCATTTAGGGTGAGCTAAGCTGCAAGCTTCAGAGGTTAGGAGAGAGTCTTGACTACAGCACGTGGAGCAGTCAAGAAAATTGCCAGTGTTGGATTGAGACCTGTGAAGAAGGCTTGCAGCGACAGGTATAATGTGGAATCTAATAACATTAGTAGATTAAATAATTAATAAATAATCCAACTGTATTAACTTTCTTCCCCTCCAAAGTGAGGAAATTGTGATGTGGCCAGAGTAAAGGCCTTGTGAAAGAAACGGAGAACAAACCTCTCTCAGAGAACGGCGGAGGAGGGTGGGGGTGGGTTTTGGTATTTCTGCTACGTTTCCAGGTGCCACCAGATGGCAACAGAAATCCGCGTCAGCGCAGCGGGATTCTGCAAAGGCTGCTCAATTTCAGCTGCTTAACTGGCGGGGAGGTTTGCAGATCTGCAAAGCCTGCCTACCAACAAAAAAAAAATAAGAAATTAAAAAATAAGTATTAAAGTTTTTTTTAATAAAGAAGCGATTTTATCGACATTAGGCATGTATACGCTGGGTTTTTATGAAGTCGGGTACTTGAGGACAGTGAAGGTGTGGTGCCTGGGGAGCGGAGCTCTTCAGGGCTGCCATAGGCTGCCCTTGCTGGTGGATGCAGAGCACGGTGGCTGTGTCAGCCCGCACCGCAGCCAACCTCTGCTGGCTATGCAGATGTGTTCTCGGTGACCCAGAAACAAAAATAGCTAGGGGTGACTTCAGGACAGGCACTGAGATAGATGATCAGGCTTCGAGAGAGCCCTGAGGAGCGCCGTAGTGGGACTGATGCAGTTTGGGGGAGTGGGGGGGAAGGCGAAGGGGGGTGCAGGGCTGCTCAGGTGCCTCGAACTGGCAGACTGAGTCACGCAGTCGCTGCTGCGGGATTTATCCTCGCATCAAAATGCATTTTCTCTGGCAGCCTCAGTCATCATTTTGACCTCAGATGACTTGAGCGCGGTTGCCATGGGAACCGGTGTGCTCTTCCCTCCAACCCTGTCCACTTACCATCTCCGGCAAGCAAACTTACTGCCAGTCAAACATGGCGATAAGTCACCCATCCCCTCCTCTGTGGCCTCTGCCGCTGGT
>NW_010183656.1:10695-29882 GCF_000695765.1 Mesitornis unicolor
CCTCTTGTTTGGCAACGGGTCACTCCGAAGAGGAGGGCTGCCAGATCTCAGGCCTGCTCCCCCTCAGACCCCTCCCCCCGCCCCGCCCCAAGCACAAGCGCGTTCCCTAGCAACCCCTGCCCCAGGGTAGCAGGAGAGCTGATTTCCAAGAACAATGGGCACATTTTTACGTCATAAATAACGGTTCGGGTACATCACCCCAGGCCTCACGGGCTGCCCTGGCTGGGCACCAGTGCTCTCTCGGTGTCAGACAGCTAAATTGCCTGCAGGAAGCTGAATCCCCTAAAGAAGGAGGCCTCTCATCTGAGATCAGCAATGGTGAGTTTCTGAAAGAGGGTTTCCCTGTAACGCGCGTGGCTGATGTTGCTAATGTAGCTAATTTAGCTAATTGGGAGACAGGGGGTGGCTCACCTGCCAAGTCCTGGCAGCGTTACGTTACAGTCATTCAGAGAAAGCCAAAAGAAAAAGAAAGGAAGGAAGGCAGGAGGGAGAGGGAAGGAAGGGAGACTGGTGGGGGAAACAGGGAAAGAAAAAGAGGGAGTGGTTGGGAAAACTGGGGCGAGGAGAGGCAGCGGAGCGGGATGATGGGGAGGGCAGATGGGAAGGCGGGTGATGGGTGCCGGAGAGGAGAGTGGGACGCAGCCACAGATGGGAAGTCTGGGGAGTGAACATGTGTTGAAATGAACATTTACCAAGATTAAAGCACCCCAGAAAACCTGTCTAAAACCTGTAGCTAAAAAGGAAGTTTTAAGTTGCAAAAAGATCGAGGGGTGGGAAACTTAGAAAAAAATGGAACTTGGCTGTAAGTCTGCAGTCCTACGGCACAGGAAGGAAATCTGGAAACTCTTCAATAGACATGCAACAGACATGACGTACATTGCAGTTCCCCTGCAACAAAACAGCAAGAGCTCTGCTGTAGCCAAATAATAGCGCCTTCTGTATCGCACTGTCAACAGAAGAGCTGCAGGAAATTTTACATATCTCTGCACATCTGGGGAGCAGGCCAAGAAGCTCTTTATGCGTGTTAAACCGAGACCATGCATCAGTATTTCTTTAAGTACAAAAGAATACAGCAAAACAAGTAACTCTTTTTCATGCTATGTAGTATTATGCACAGTACATTACGGATACGTGCGCCTACGTGTTGTTTTGTAAATGATCTGGCCTTTTAAGACTTCCTGTTTATAATTTTCCTGTAGCTTCTGCCCTCTTTTAACAGCCGCGAGGAAAGAAATTCCAGGCCACTGGAGGAAATGGTTAGGTGCCATATGGAGACAAGAGCGTTGTGGCATTTTACTGTGCATTTAAAGACATAAGAGCCCTGCTAATTGACCTTAAAGTTGAATGAGTAACACAAAATAAATAGCTACTATTTTGCAGAAGTTCCCACAATAGTTCAGCCACCCTCAGCCTCAAACAAGAACGCTGTGGTTCAGCTAACAGAGAGTTTTGGCACTTATCGGGGACTCGTTGTCTGGCAGGCAAAGGGGAGCGACCCGGGCACCCTGTGCCCTGCAGCCCTCGCCCGGGCACTGGCCAGCAGAGGGGAGTGCTGGAGTGACTTGGCTGCCGCTATACAATCTGTTTTTTGCTACCACCTGCCCCCTCCTGGGTACCAGAGGCAGCACTGGGAAGGTGGAATCAGGCCTCCTCGTTGTTCTTGGCGTTGGCTGTTACTCAGCCCTATCTCTAACCTTTAGCCTTAATGCTTTCACTCCAGCCTTATTTTCTTGTCTCTCTTTTGTTCCCTTGCTGCCTCCCTGTATGATTAGCAACAGTATTCCCGGATCCTAGCCTCACCTTATCTGTATCTAAGACGGAAAAGAAGTTCTTTGTTCTTCTGAAAATAAGAAGTATCGTCTTTGACTTTGAGGCAGGAGTGATAAACGTGGAATGAGAAGCAAGGACATAATTAACATGAACACATGCAAAGTGGGAAGTCTCTAAATGAAAAAAGCCATGTGATTTGCCTTAGAGTGGGTTAAAAACCACCTTGTCTGTAGCTGAGTCTAAAGCGGAAAAGCAAGACCTGCATCCTGTTTAGGGTGATGAAGAAGTTGTGCAAAGCAGCCTCTTCGAGGCAGAAAGTGAGGAAAAAGAGATGGGTTCCAAAAGATGACAACCAAAACAAAAAGGAGGAGAAAATATTGGAAAGGATGTCAGAAACTGATAAAAACTGAGAGCTATGCAAAGAAACACCAATTTCTTGCCTCAATTAAGATTGCAAGTATACCTCTTAGATTCTAACTTGATCCAGTTAATGTAACTTAAAGCCAGTCCGCTGTGTCCACTGGTTAAATGACTGGATTACCCTGTGTGGCTAACATCACAGCTTAAACTTGGTCTAGATTAAGCCTGAGAAAGAGAGGAGGAAGTAGATGTTGAGAAAAAAATTAGGCTGGAGAGGAGAAAAATTATGGAAAAGAGAGGATGCAGAAGATGGGGGGGGGGGGGGGGGGGCATGTAATTAATGTGCAAGGGAGGGAATGCAGGAGATGGGCAGTGCTGGGTACAGAGCGCAGCACAGAAGCCTGGGGCTGAAAGGGGACCTGTCCTAGTGAGTGAGCACAGGGCAGAGGCATGAGCACGAGGTGAGAAGGGGAGGCCGGAGGATCCAGTTGCACGTTCCCATCATGTTACCCATCTTGGAGCTCTGGCTGCAGTGATGCTAAGGTGGAAGAGAACAGAAGAAGGGCCAGTAATTCCAGTTGCTGTGGAGGTGGGGAACAGGGGATAATGGGATTACAAAATTAGAAGGCTTGAAGTCTATTTCCAGGTCTGGCAAGACTGACCCTTGTCATATGGCAAGGGCATTAAATAACTCTGACCTTTGTAGACTATTGGGAATATTAGTTTCCACTCTTGTGGTAGTTTCTCTGCACAGATCTTAACATGATGTTCTGGGTAAAGAACTTAAAGACAAATCGAGGCTGACTTAGGCTGGAGAGATATTAATATGCCCAAGAAGATCCCCTTGTTCTAAGGCCTTAAGTGGCTACAATGGCTCATGTTGTCATTAATATAGCCACACTTATATATGAGGGGAAATAAACTGATGTGCATCTTGGTAGGATAATTATTCTGCTATGGCTAACCCTGCATCTGCTTTTATAGAAAAGAAAAATTACCTCAATCAGTAATAAGTACCCTGCTTCCAAAACCATGTTTAGTCTGGAAGAAAGAGTAGAACTTTGAAACAACATGTACATCAGAAACAGATCGTATAACTATCAAAATAACCATTCATTGTGAAACAGGCTGATAAGAGATTTTTATAACAGATCTAAGACAAGATAACTTACTGGAAAAACTACAAGAGGAATTTGTTTACACTTCTCAAAAGCTGCCCATTTGTGACCTACACTTTAACAAATGCAGATAAAAAGCCTAAAGTGATTCAATGCACAACAGAAGAATTACAAACATTTTCTGTGCTTATTTGGCCCATGATGAGTTCAAAGGAAGCACAGTTGGGAGAACTCAATGTTTTAGCATGGTCTCAGTTACTGACACTTCTTGTCTGAAAGAAGGAAACCTGTCAGCCTTTATGACATTCATGAGCCAGGGTAACTCTGAAGTGATCATGATTGTTGTATACCTAAAAGGCAGCATTCTTGTCCCAGTTGGAGCAAGTGAGGACACCAGATTGATTCAGCTGTGAGCAGAAGACAACCAGCAAGCTTTAATACAGGAGGAAGTCCCCTGTGGTGCCTCCAGGTTTCCTGGGATTGCACCCTGCCCTGTGGCATGCCCAAAGGCACCAGGGAACTGCTGCAGCCTGCTCACCTCTCCAGCAGTGCTGGAGTCTGGTTTATTGTCTCCAGTGCAGCCACATCCTGGTTCCCTTGGCCTTTTATTCACCAGGACAAGCAGTCCTGTTAGGTCAGTGCTTGTGACTGGACAGCAAACAGTGACTTTCTTAGGGGACAATTAAGAAGAGATCAGCCCCTCTGTTCTTCAGAATGGGAGAAGATCTCCTGGCAGCAGAGAGTTGCAAAGTCCTGCAGACATCACAGCTATCATGGTCACCCAGATGTAGCTCCTCCTGTTGCTGCGCTGTCTTTCATCTTCCTGTTTTCCTCAGTGAAGCCAGGTGTCTCACTTGGCAGGCTATGTGGAGACTGGAGATCAAGCCAGGTCAGCTGAGGCTGGAAGCGTGGGGGGACACCACTATCACGGTCTCCAGAGCAGGAGATGTTGCCCTGAGGAAAGTGCTTGGAAAGTGGGAGGGTGAATGCAGGTCAGAGAATTAGGAAGGCAGCTGAACAAAATGTCATGAATCTTTGCCCTCATGGTGGTGAGGGCAAAGATTTCAAATGGTAGCAGAGCTCCTCCACGAGGATTACCTGGGTGTGTAACAGAGAGATGCTGCAAGCAGAGGGGGGCCCCAAGGGAAAGAAGCTTGTGGGAGAGTTGGTGTAAGGTAGGAACGACAGAGGTGTTATCTGGGCTGAGCAGACGCAGGCTTGTCTGTGTTGGATTGCTGTGTTTAGTCTCCATCCAGTTTTTCAGGTTGTAGTAACTTCTGTTCACGTGATTTGTGCAGTGGGTGGGATAGGTGACATAGATTCTCCTGTTCCCTGCTCACTGCAGGGGGGTTGGACCAGATGATCTGTAAAGGTCCCTTCCAATCCAGTACATTCTATGATTCTCTTTGAAAAGGACTTAACTTTGTTGTCACTGTGTGACAGTCTTGTGTGTCGCTGTGGGTCCATCTTAATTTCACATTGGTGGAGGCTGACAGATTCCCAGTGGTGGGTCGTAAAGTGGAGCAGCTCTGGTTGGGCTCAAAAGGTGAGGATACAGGGAAGATAGAGTGGTGGTGGGGGAACACAATACTTGAATGCCATTGATTGCTGGCAGGTGTTGCAGCATCTTTCCAGCTAGGGAAGAGCCAGTGTGAAGTCAGGGCAATTGTAAGATGCTCTCCACCATGGATAAAATCCATATCTACCGCCGTCTTCCAAACAGGCATTTGGAAGAGGCAATGTCCCTATATCAGGGATTCTGCCTGTAGAGTTACCTCCCTGAGGTATCTCAGATCCTTTCCTTGGTTTGGTGGGAGCTGAAACATGACTACCTACCATGGGAGCACGCGACAGGGGAGGGGAAGCAGAGTGGAACTGGAAAGGCTGGTGTCTGCCAGGGAACATGGGCATGGTTTATTGCCTGAGGACCATCCATGCTTGTCAGCCACAACTTTATCTGTATCTCTGTAGCCTTTTTTGTACTAGGGAACAGAGGACCCAAACTGACCTTCTCTGGGTACCTTGGAAATGGACCCACAGAAGGGGCTGGGAAGATTCAACATCCACACCTGCTGTCACCTCACCACTTTGGCCTGGCAGAAGAGAACAGCTGATCTCTGCAGAGTGTGCTGAACTCGTATAAACCTGCTTCAGCACAGCTGTTTACACTGGGTCCAGATATTAGGTGATTAGGGAGCCAAAATTAGAGACAGAAAAAGATGTACGGTATTCGAGCGTGTCACGTCGATTCTTCGTGACTGGGGTCAAGGCAGGATTTCTACTGCACTACAAACCACCAAGGTTTAGTTTAGCTTTTTGAAGGTCCCAGTGGGAAGAACAGGCCATAAGGCTGCAAGAGTAGGCTGCATTTTTGGTATGTATTCTCCAGTGTTGTTTTGTTCCTCTCTTTGACCAGATTGCCTCTTGCCAACAACAGTTAAGGAACAACGTCACAGTACTGAGCAGCTTTTATTCCTCTCAGTAAAAAGTAAGAATATGCTTGGGTTCACATAGGCAGTCACAGCAATACTTTCATATTTGGTGCAGCACTATCCCAAGGGCTGTACCCCAGCTTCTTTTGGTGCGTAACACCAACCAGTGAGTGACTTTGGATTTTCTTCGTAGTTTAGGAAGAGTGTCCTCCTGAAACATCAGTTTCCCAGCAAACTAAGCACAGAAATTTGGAGTGTGACTCTAAAGGTCATTTTCTTGTTTCTGGTCTGGGCTAGATGCACAGAATCTGACATGTGTAGGCTCCCTGATAGCATCGGCTGTGCACATTCCCAGCAGGCGACTGAGGGTTTATGATCCATAACTACTCTTTCTTGCTTCACAGCAATTTATTCTTTGGTGCCAGAGGCTTCAAATAAGTAAAAGAGCATGAAATCCAGGATGAGCACAAACCACACTGAAAATACGGAATTTGTAGTGGATCTGTTTAGCAGACCTAGCAGCCACCTGTGTCACAGGGTCTGCTTTTAGTGCAGAGGCAGATTGTGGATTACCTACCTGGTGAAGCACTGGTCTGGGTCTCTGGATACTGGGGTTTGATTTATAGCTCTATCACAGATTTTCTCTTGGGCCAAACCATGTAATCACCACACACCTGGTTCCCATATCAACAAAACAGAGTAAATACTTTTTTTCTTTATGTATGTAGATATTGAGATAGATCTGGAGTACATGGCTCTCTCTTACTGTTTATATACATAAAGTGCTTTCTACAGTTGATTTAAGCTGGACCCTTTGGGAGAACTAATTAGCCCTATTAATAATCCATGCCTAGCTGGCTCCAAGCTCTGAAGACCATGCCCTCAGAAGTTTAATTTGTTGGCTTCTGCAATATTCTGAGCTCTGTGGGGTAAACTCTGGAACAATCCAGGGAGTGGCTGCCATAGGGGAGTAATTCCAGAGCCTGGCACAGAACGGGATGGGATTCAGGGAGGGTTGGGTCTGCTGTGGGAACATCTTTGTCTCAGATAATGGCAGAGATGTGTTTTACTACTACATTTCACCCTGCACTTGAAGGTGTTCCCATAAATCTTGTATCAACACTTGATTAAGAATCAGTTGCAGATAAAGATGTTATTTATGTAGTTTTGAGCTTCACTGCATTTTTAGGTCAGTTCAGGATTTTGGGTCTCATGTGACTAGTGCATTGTCCTCTCTGTCTCTGACCCAGTGATTCTTCTGAAAGGCTGAAGAATGTGTTATCTGATAAGTCTTTGGACCTGTTAAAGGTGGTTTGGCTCAGGGTCCCAGATTCCCAGGGAAACCTGAACTCTTGGCATAGATTAGGCTGAACGGTTGTGGCACCCTGCGCCTTTGAGACAAAGAGCTGCACAGAGCCTGCATGTAACATCGGGGATAGTGCAGGGGATATTTCTTGAGCAAGAGAAACTTTGAAGACCTGAAAATGATTGAGTCACTGAAGTGTTGGGCTTCCAACTAAAAGAAAAATCCTTCTGTGGCAGTGGGGAAATCCTGCACATGTTGTGTCCCCATTGCTCAGTGCACCACTAGTTGCTTCACTTCACACAAAAAAGCTGCAAGAACATCCTTCCCTTACACTGTCGTGCAACTTGCACCCGGTTACTTTCTGAAAGTTGGAAGGATACTGCCTACTAGAAAGATATATGTTTCTATTTCAGCTCTGTCTCTGTTTCTCTGTCTCACTTTCTTCATTTTTATTATGTTCTTGTCCTTTCTTTCACAAGTATATTTCTTTTGCACAGCTGTTCCTTTCTTACATTGTCTTAACCTGCATCTTGTTTTTCTCACACTTTTTTCCCCCTCTCCTTCCTTCATTTTCTGTAAGACAGCTATTTCCTTCCCTTATTTTTTGCTTCAATTCTTCTTCATCCCTTTTTCCATTTCTCTTTCTCCGTCACTGTGCTACCACAAGAAGATCTGAAAGCTGAAGTTGGAGAAAAGGAGTGCTATGGTGGCTGTAGTGCCAGGGCACTGACTAGAGCTAAGGGGTAGGTCTGAACAGGCTGTACCCCACCACCTCCACCTATGCACACAGACTCCTCCCTTGAGACAGATTCCCAAGCCTACACCAATGACTGTTGTGGTTCACCCACCCTTTGTTCAGCTGCTTGTTCTACAAACAGGCAGCACAGTGCTTGTTATTTAAGACAAGACTTGAGTATGGGGGCTTATGAATCTGAAGTGGGATATAGGCAGCATTTAGCCAACTGCACCTAAAAAACATGTCCCCAAAAACCCCACACTTGATGTATACTGGAGGCAATTTTTTGTCATTGCTTTATTTCTGAAAATACTGTTTGCATCCCTACTAGATCAGACATAACATGAAATGCAGTGGTGATTAGTGTGCTTTTGTAAAAAAGCTTCCTCGGGAAACCCTTCTCACCACTGGAGACAACTGGAGTGGTGGAGGCCCCAGGAAGTTATCAGTTCCAAATTTTGGGTCAGGCAGTGGGACACATCCCCATAAAAACAATAATTAAGGACGCACTGAGTATGAGGCATAGGTAGGCCTGATTCCTACCTTACCTGGCATAAGTACAGAGAGCAGGTGATCTTGGCTTCTAGCCTTTGCTCCAGTCATTCTTTTTACCATGAGCATGTTTGAATTTACCGGGGTAGGCAGAGCATATGTGTATTTTAAGGATTATCACAGGTCGTTATGAGACCTAATCAGGCATTCAGAGCAGCTTGGTGAGTGGGTTTGTCCTCCAGCAGCAGCTTGTGGATCCATGAACACCACATCTAGGAAAGCAGGAAAAGAGTCCCTTAATGGAGAAGCTGAGCACAGGTCTCATGTTCTGGAGTATTGCACTGACCGTAGAGCTGCTCTGTCAATGGAGAGAAAGAGCAGGTTCTTTAGTAGCTGCTTTTTTTAAGAGTAAAGAGGGGGGTGAGTGCAGGCTCAGAAAGGCAGAGGTTGCAGGTCCCCTCTGAAGAAGACACCTCCCAGCAGTGCTGAGTACAGCAACATAGCCTGGAGGGTTCTGGGCTTTACTGTTTTCCTCTGTGCTGTTTTGCATTACAGCTCCCCTGGGTGCTGGCTTTTTGGATCCGTAGTAGCAATATTAATCTCTCCTTCCAGGCTTTCCATGGTTTCCATGTAAAGGACTGAGAAAGTGCTTACACTGCACTGGTCAGCATTGTGGCATCTCAGTTTGGGATCTACTTTTAGTCTCCCTTTGTCTCAGTTCTGCATCTGAAAAAGGATCTTCCCTCCTTTTAGTGTGAAAAATCAAGGCTGTGAGGTGCTCAGATCCTACAGTGCTGCAGAAGTCGTCTATCTGCATACTTTCTTCATGGATGGATTAGGGAGAGGGGAGCAATGACATATTGTTCAGTGATCTCCTGAAGACTGAGGGTCTGGCTGCTCTATGCTATGTCTGGTTCCAACCAGCTGTGCCAGAAGCAGGAGTAACCCAGCAGTCCTCCAGTTGGGGACATTTGGCTCAAAGGCCCAGTCCCTGACATCACACCTAAATTCCTGTCTCACTGAACCAAGTTCTCTTTAGTTTTGGCATTTATTTTATTTCTACCCCCTACATTCTCCCATTCTGAGTGGAGGGTGTGAGGTTCCCTCTCCCCGTTGCCAGGGTGATTCCCAAGGACGATGTCTGTCAGACTGACTGCTCTGAGGTATTCACTTCTTTAGAAATTCAACTGCTTGGGGATCTGAGATATGCACATATGCATGTGTGAGTAGGTGGGTCAGAAGTGAGGATTACTGAGAGGGGCTCCATGGTATACTGTGGGAAGGATACTCATCGCAGCCTAGAGGGACACTTGAGTGGCGTGAGGGATGGAGGGGCCTCTGCAGAGCAGCAGAGCACAAGGACAATGACACTGAATATGCTCCAGCTGTCTAAAGAAGGAGGAGTCGCTCGCCATATCAATCCCCTTCAATCCTCTTGTTTCTGAGGCTTCCACATAGTGGTACTAGCTGTGTCTGCCAAAAAGCTTGCTTTACCTGGCCTCCCTCCCTCCTGCCTGGCACTGACGCTCCCCCTGGGCGCTGAGGACGTGAGAGACCACATGGATGCAGCCCAGCTCCCTCTGGCCACCTCCTGCCTCTCAAAAAGCTGATGGCACTGATCAATGACAAAGGAGGGCAGCTCCCCACTCCCACTCATGCTCTTAACACTGTGGTGACCATAGCATCGTTTCCCAAGGGACTTGGGGATGGAAGTGAGGGATTGTAGATGCGGAGGTTGGGTGAGGAATAGTGAGTGAAAAATGATGGGAAAGGAGTGATGAGAGGGAGCGTGGCAGGGGGAAAGGAGGAGCCACCGATGGGTAGCAGGGCAAAGAGGCAAGGTATGTCAAGGGCGGGGATGTACAGAAACATGTATATTGCTTGGAAACAGACATGGGGTTAGGGAAAAGGACAGATGGAGAAAACGCAAAGGGATGGAAGGAGACTTGAAAGAGAAAGAAGGGAAAAAGAAGAGAGATGGCCTGACAGGGAGAAGGGGCGCCAGAAGAGGAGGGTTATGTGACATGCCAAAACCAAGGCACTCAGCCAGTGGGTAGAAACATGGCGTCTGGCCCTGCCTAGGGCAGAGTTTTGTAGGAGGGATAGTTAAAAATGCTGCTTAGTTGGAAGAAGACTGCTGGCTGAAGAGACCAGGTTTAAAGACCGGATGGACCCCTTGGTCTTTCCCTGTGGGTAGTTTCCTTTCTGTGTGTCCCCTTGTTAGCACTCTTGTAGCTCTGTCCGTGGCCAGGGTTAAAGGACTGGCCAGCATGTGGTCCCTGCACTATGGCTTCTTGTGATCCCAGACCTGCCATCTCATTTCTTCAGTTTCTGAGCTGGGGAATGGCCAACTCTACTTATCTGTGTCATCAACGGAGGAATCTATGCTCTTCCTTATGCATCCACTCTCTGCTTTCCCAGGTCCATTTCCCCATACTCACATTGTTTGCAGAACGATAACAGACTTGGCAGGAGAGCTAATTCAGGAGTATAATCTCTTTCAAACAAAGTGCACCCTGTTCCCACCTGGTCAATTAA
This sequence comes from Mesitornis unicolor, assembly GCF_000695765.1. Taxonomy (NCBI): domain Eukaryota; kingdom Metazoa; phylum Chordata; class Aves; order Mesitornithiformes; family Mesitornithidae; genus Mesitornis; species Mesitornis unicolor. The sequence continues at coordinate 21,448 of NW_010183656.1, forward strand.
ACTGGAGCAAATCTATGCAGAAGCACTGACCTGAGGCCAAGCACTTTCCCTCCTATGATGGCTTCCCCTGTGAACACCACCTCAGCCCTACCTGGAGCTGTGGGATGGAGAGCTCATCGCCACTGTCCTCTGCTCTGGCCAGCCACAGCAGGGTCAGAGCCAACTGTGGTGGTGCTTTCTGTGCAATACAAACCAGTAAAATGCACCCCAATCCCTTGAAGGAGTGGCTCCAAGAGTAAAGCCCCTGCTGGAACAGGTGGTGTACATGCTTTGTGAGGCTGTTGCTATCATAGACCAGCAGCCACAGAGCAGTGCTTCGCCTGTGTCTTCCCAGATGTCCCACAGTATGTGTTATCTCTGGGGAGCTGAGATCTGAAGCTTCTCAGTACCGGAGACATTTAAACCATCTCTGCCTTGAAGTCTGTTCTTGAAGGAGACCATGACCTCTCAGCAGCTAACTTGTTCCTTACTGAGAAACAGGGCCAGAGTGAGAGCTGTTTTGATGCAAACCAAGTATTCTGGGGGAGACGACTCTTGCTGGAGTACTGTGGATTGGAAGGAGGGAGCTGTGCAGCCAGGGCTGCGATCTCTCCAGTTTCCAAAGCTTTCTCTGGGAGAGACCTGGGTCAGAGCAGCCATGACTCCTGTGATTCCCACAGCAAGCTCTGACGTGAATTGCCACTGAGGAGCACCAAGTGGCACTTAAGTCACTTAAGTCTCCTTACACTTAAGTGTAAAGCAAAGGGTAGCTGTGCAGAATAGCACTTGTGTCCTACCCTGCTGCAAATGGTGACGTACAATATTAAAAGTATTTCCCAGTATTAAGCTCCTCAATGCTTTCAGCAACACTCTTATCTTACAGTTCAAGCTTTCTCTTTTTCCGGGTTTTGAAACTTTATCACTGCAAGGAGTGATATTAAAATACTAAGGGAAAAAACCTCCTTCACTACCTAAAGAAGTTTTTGAGTTAGATTTTATTTTGCTTTTATTTATGTTAATGTGAATGCTAATATGAATGTGAAAGTTAATGTTTGGTTTTAGACAAATTGTGCCCAGTTGAAATAAACAATACAAATACAGGCTTTCAAATAGGGAACAGGTGAATACTGCTACACAGAAATGCATACACCTAAACAAATATAGTAGATGCATGAACGCAAGCAAGCACAGATATGCAAACACAGACAAAAATACAGCTATATATTGTGTATGTGCTTAAATGAACACATGCATATGTATACACCTTTGTATGTATGAAGTACCATGTGTGAAAATATATTTAAATATATGCTCAGAAATAAAAGCATGTGCATAAATATATACATGGACATAAACTAATACACATGTACCCATTTTAATATTATAAATTCATGCGCTGCTAATCTCAGACATGCTAGTATTTGTACAGGCATGCAGTAGCACACATTACATTCCTATTCATGCATTGGATTATAAAATTACTCAGATATGAACATTTTATATAGAAATGCAAGTGCAGTACAGGCCCCAGAGAGTCCTCCATTTGCCCACAGAAGCACACCTGAGCCGCTGTGCACACACAGCATCCTCACTCAGCTGGGCTACCTGAATGTAACCACTCCAGTTTTCAAAAAGCTGAGGAGGGCCACGGGCAAGCAGATACATGCGTGTGTAGGAGTGGAAGTGAGCTGTGAAAGGGTGCAGGAATGATCCTGGGGGAGGACGAAGAGTGTGAGAAGCACCCAGAGGGAGCGATGCAGGAGCCAGACGGGTTTGCGTGAGCAGGGGTGGCATCACTGGTGGGTGAGGAAGGAGCCTGGGGAAGAGACAGGGAGCATGAATCAGGCACTGCGTGCTCTTCCTCTGAAAAGGGACTGTATAAAATGAGGAGGCGGCTTGAGGGAGACACTGGCAACCTGTTTCTGAGGGGGAACAAGGGAGAACTGCCAGTATGGGATAATGAGGCTGTGTGCTGAGACCCCTCCTGCTCCTTTTGTGTTCGGCCGACCCTGCTGGCAAGCCAGAGCGGGACTCTTCCTAGTTTAATCTCGTCTTTCCTCATTTGCTTTGCCTGGATCTCAGCACAGGAGCAGTGTGAGATGTTTTGGAGTACTCTTCACATTACCCTCTTTCTCCTTCTGCGTGGGCTGGTCCTTGCGCTCCTTGCTACTAAACAGCGAGCGTGGAGTGGTGTATGTGATGAGGGAGAGGGAAGCACTGCCACAGGGCAGCTCGGAGCATCTCCTGCTGGGAGAGGAGTGATAAACCACTCTGTGCTAGACTGGATTAGCTATTGTTGGCCCACCAGGTGAAACAAGCCCACACAGGGAGAGGCTCAAATCCTGCTGCCTGAGTGTTTCCAGCCCAAAGGCAGATAATTTTAGAAGACAACAGCGAGGGGAGCAGAGGAGGGTCAGCCAGGGCCTTTGTGTCTTTCCTGTGCATCCTGCTGCTGTAATCACATGTGATCTCAGCAGGGCATTTTCACAGCCTCTTCCCCCACCCCACCCTGCCCCAGGCCACAACCCTTCACGCCACTGCTGGAAAATGGAGAGGGATTCAGGCCAGGAAACTGGGAGTAGAGCATGGCCTGACGAGAAATGCCTCCAGAAGTGGTGTTTGTGAACCTGCAGCTCTGCTTGTGCCCAGTTATGTGTCAGCATGCATCTGTGTCTGAGCTGCTGTGTCAATATATGTATGTCTAATGTGTGTATTTGCTGGGGAGTATGTATGTATAGTGGGTGGATTTGACTGCATACTGTATGTGTATGTGCTGGCTGTACGTATAGTTTTCTCTTACTAATGTCAGGGTGTGAGAAGTATGCCTAAATGGGGACATGAGATAAGGCAGCTTACACTGGCAAAACACCTCCACCCCATGCCTTGGCATGCAGGCCCAGACTGGCTCCGTGTGCCAGCAGGCAGTGTGCCCCAGCGCCTATTGCACGGGTGCTGCTGGCTGGACCAGGCTCCACATAAAGCGCTGCTGTGAGGAAGCCTATGCTTTCTGATCGGTATCTGCGTGACTGAAACGCTGCAGCTGGTTACGCAGCCAGAGAACATTGTCTAGCTGAATTCATCCAATTTCCCATCATCTTTTTGTCAGGCTGGCATGGTGCCCTGCACATACCAGAGGGATTCTTTTTATGTCCTGTGGGGAAAAATTGTTTCCCCTCCTTAACAAATAACATTTTTTTCATCAGAATGTAGTATTTTCTCGAGAAATATGAAATAAAGATTAGTTTTGTGAAGACTTGTCAAAAACAACCCGCTCCTTATGCATGTGCAGTTCAGCCCTCGGGAAAAGGAGAGAAGGGTCATCTGTGGTCTCAGCTGAACAGTAACCCCAATTCCCTCTATCCCATACCTTTTGGCGCTCCCCTGGCCTCTTCCTGCACCAACCCCCAGCCCAACCACTCTCCTGAACCAGGTGCATTTTCCCATTGCTATGCTGCCGATTAGGACTTTTCTGGGAAATTCTCTTCGTAATTTTACTCCTTGGTACATTTTTTTTTCCTCTACTTATGCTGATGGTTTTAAATTGAACTTCAGTAGCCAGGTTGTTTTCTTCCATTACTCTTCAAATTCATTTTCTTGCTTAGGGTGGAGAAAATCAAGGCAAGATGCAGTAGGTGATATATAAAAAAACCTCACCACAGATATTTTGGCCAAGACCTCTCACTGCTGTCTTGCAGCCTCCTGCTAGCTTACCTCTGAGCTCCCAACACAGCTCTGCTGGTGCCTCGACTTCCCCAGCTTCCACAACATCCCAGTTTGGGACTGGTACGTGGGCTTTGGGGCAGCTTCAGATGTAGTTCACCTGTTGCCTGTATGTTCCAGAGAAAAGGAGGCAGAAACAGAGATCATAAAAAGGGCAATTGCATATGGAAACAATACATTTAAAGCATTCTGTGTGAATCACATGCACATGCTTCATTATTGCTATTCTTAGATGTGGACCAACATTAGAATAAAGCAAGATAAATAGCACAAGAAAAAGGGAAATGCACAGATATGCATCTCCTCTCTGCTAGAAGGCCTGGTTGCCCTGGCAACATCAATCAGAAAAAGTAGGTTTGTGGCCTGGATGCTGGGCAGGAGTCTTTTTCCAATTAGAGGAAAAGAAGAGGACAAGGCCTGAAGTGTTATGCTAAGCAGGACTAGGAAACCCTAGATTACTTTCGGGGGGTTGTCACGTCTCTCACGTAGCACTGAGACAGGTACAGGAAACACAATTTTCACTGTGATGCTACTGCTCGTGGTTTACAGCATGTTGGTTTCTGCAGATTTTCTTTCTTTTTTTACGAAAGTTACTTCCCCTTTGCAAGTGATTGTTAAAGTATTAAATGTTAGTTTCTACAGAGCTTTTTTATTATTTTTTTTACAAAGGTTACTTCCCCTTTGCAAGAGATTGTTAAAGTATTAAAAGCTTTTGACTTCGGTGATTTGATTAATTGATTAGGTTAATTAGGAAAGTTTTCAGAGACATTAGCTCCAACCTACATTTTACCACGATAGAGGGCAGAGGTTAAAGACGACTTCGGTTTAATGCCATGATCTCAGTGCTGTGTCTGTGCTCTGCTATTTGGGTAATTCTCCAATTTCCTCCTGTACCTCTCTCCCTCTGTGTTCATCTTTTCTATCTGTTCTCCTATTATCCCTTTTTCTCTGGTACTTTGCTGCTGCCTTTTTTTTCCTGTTCTCTTTTATTCCTCTCCCTTCCCCTTCTAATCTGTTTTAGTGCTTGCTTTCTTCACCTCATTATGCCTTTTCCTTTCTTTTTTGTTTTTGCCTTCTGTGTCTCCATTGGTTCTCTTCTCAATCCCTTAACCTTCTGTTGCCTACGGGCCAACCTACTCCCCACTCATCATCTTGTTTCTTTTTTATCTCTCCTCCTTTTTTCCACTCCTTCTCAGCTCCTCTCAACAATAATAGTTACTCACGCCTTGTGGGGGAAGCATCTGGCCCATGCTGCCTCTCATTCCCCCTCCTTTGTTCTCTCCCTCTTTTGTTCTGCATGCTGTTTTGTTGTAAACACAACAAACAGAAAGGCACAAAATCATCTCTCAAGGCAAACTCTGCATAGTAATCCTCTTTGTCCCTGCTCCTCTTATCTCTGAAGAATTTGTTCTCCAGGCAAAAAGAATAAGAAACATAGAAAGGATTCACTAAGCTTGGAGGGGAAAGAGGGAGACTGGAAAGAGATTCATCCTATGGAGCAGCACCACCGAACTGAAAATTGGGCAGACAGGACAAAACAGCTAGTGTAAAGTGAAATACAGCTTGCCAGGAGCCTGGACAGCAAAGTGGTAATCCTGTGGTTGATTGATCCCTCTTGATCAGTCTCTGTTCCCATGAGGTTGTGGAGGCATGGGCAGAATAAAAAAATTATTATTATTTTTTTTAGCACACAATTTCCTGTGCTTTCTCCCCATTTGTCCCCTGAGTCAAGACCTTATGCATATAAAATGTGTTTGCCAGACAACTGTACCTGTTGGAGCTCCACTGACTTTCTCAAAAAGCTGTGGCTTTTTGTATGGTGTTGCTGTTGGGTCACTTGCCAGCTCCAGCCTCTGGGATAAATTAAGAACAGGCTTGTCTGTTGTTGGGGTTCTTGCTTAATGCTAAATAGGCATTCTCCGATTAAAACAGCTTTCCTCAGAAAATGTATTCATTTCCTCAGGAAATTAAATGCTTGTTGGCCTGCACTAGTTTAGACATGCAAGTGTTCGCAAAGCTAAAAAGAAAAAAAGCTTGTTAAGCAAAAGGTGAGCCTTTCCCAAGCCCCATAGCTGCGTGGTTAGGATACTGGTGTTTAATGTGGGGCAGCCAGCATCAAGCCCTACCTGGAGCTGGTTCTGCCTGGTCCTTCCCCTAGAAATCTTATGTCTGGCTGGCCACTGGCAGCCTGCAGTGGGCCTCCATCCTAGGGCAGTTAATGCCCTTTGCATAATACACAAATATTATATTCACTAAAAGACCAGGTGGATAAGTTTTAGTTGGTGCAGTATCAGATAGCTCTGCTAAGGAGGTATTAAGGTACTTCCCCCAACAGCTGATCTTTGGAGGAATTGTCTGTGGTGTGGGAGGTAGATGTGCATCCTAGGACAGAAACAAAACTGATATTTAGGAGGGACAGGCTGTGATGCAAACTTCAAATCTAAATATTTCAGCATCAGCAGATTAATTCAGACTGGGGCAGAACTCACTGAAATAGGAGAGTGTATTTTCCCCCACATTCCTTAGGGAAATTTGGTTTTCAATGATGCATTTTGAGCTTGTCTCTCTCTTACTGCTGTTTACTCCACCAGCTATGTAAAGATAAGGAAGTGCCACCCCGTGTGTTCTGCATCATGTGTTAGAGATTTAATTTTCAGCTAAACTCTTACTGCCTTTAAGTTGTACTGGTAGCTATGTATGTATTTAATCTAATCTTGAAGTTTGGATTGCTCAGCACTTAGAACAGAGTAATGTGGGTCAAGAATAAATTAGGAACAAGGCCATTTCAGAAGAATGCTTTTTGCAGTCTGGAAGTTGTGTCTGAAATTTGGGTATGCTTAGAGCCTCCCCAAATATGGCAAGTTCCCACACTACCAGAACTAATGCCAGGGTTTGAGATAGCTGTATGATCAGATTCAAGGTGGAGTTCACTATGCTTGCAAACAAATGGAAAATAAGCTAGGAAAAAGAAAAATAAATGTGAGCCAAGATTAGTCAAACACAGAGTGTTAGGGAACTAGAGCTGTATCTGGCAGCCTGATAGAGGCAAGGCTGCTGCAGCTCCTTGCTCCCAGTTGCAACCAGTAGCAAGGCTGAGCGTGTATTACCTGCAGGCACATGCACACAAACACACATATTCACCGCATATATATGCGTGTATACACGGCTGCCACACAGATCTACACAGACACACACAGCATTTACACAAACAGCACCAGTGGCCTCATCCTGTTCCCCTCCCAGACTGAGCAGGATGGAGGTCCGCTAGTAGGAAATATACATTTATATATATACACACACGTGTATAAGGTGGATCCTTCCAGGAGCTGGGCTCAGACACTCAGCCTGCTCCCAGATCCCAGTCTCTCTCTGGGCATATGAGACATCAGTGCTGCAGCCCAACTCCTGTTGCTGTTACAGACTCCCCCTACACCCCCAAATAGAGAGTACCTCACCTAGGAAAAGAGTTAGAAATAGAATTTAATAACGAGATAGGGCAAACTCTGCTAATTAAGTGCAGGGCAAGGCTGTACGTGTGTGTGTGGTGGCCAGCCTGTGGTTTACATGCCACTGTCCCTTTTTCCCCCTCATCCCTCCTTTTCCCCCCTTTGATTCCTCCCCTAAACATCCCATAGTAAGTCCTGTGCGATCCCAAAATGCTCTTCCCCTGCATCCTGTAATGTGTCCACACACACATATAAAAACACACACATCCCCCAGTCTGAAAGGAGACCAGGTGTTGACTCTTCATGATGGGACTCACACCTGGACAATGGGGCCGATGGCTCCCCTGGGACAGCCCCTGGAGGGGACACCCCTCCTTCTCCCAGTCCTTCATTTGGGCTACCACCTGGCATTGTGCCCCTGCTCTCCCCTGAGCGTGTGAAAATGGGGCCTTTGATGTGCTGACGGCCCCGGTGATGGGCCTGGGAGTAGCTTGGGGGCAGGGTGGCATTTGGGCTCCTCCTCCTGCCATTGTCTGGCTCTGGCTCCTCTGTGGGAGTGCGGATGAGCTTTTATCACGTAGCCCACGAAACGGGCTTCCTTTGCCCTTCCGCAAAACTGCTGTCTTTTCTGTTGTGAATTTTACTATCACATAAATACCCACGAAGGGAGCTAGGGAAGGAAGAGCTAAGGAAATGCCCACTTGACCCGTTGATTTGCAGTTAGTTGTGTGTGGTCAGGTGACCATGCCAAATAAACAGAAATTAAATTTAAAGGAGACCAGATTCCAGTTCCTCAGAATCTGGTGACGAAAGCAATGGCTGGGCCCAAGATAATTTTCCCAACAGTGAAAAAGTCAGCTTTCTCCCTCTGCTCTTGCCCCCAGCCGTAGCTCTGAACTGGTGCCGTTTTCTGGAGTCAAAATGCATGGCAGATCCTTAATTAGGTGAAAACTTGTATTGTTTGACAGTGGGTTTTGCCCCAGACTAAAAGCACAGTTATTCCTTGCTCTCCTGAAAGAGCCTGGCAATTGCTTGGCCTGAAGAACGGGCAACAAATAACACGAAGCACAGTGGCGCAGTTTGGTTGAAAGGGTATGAGTTTGGGAATAAATGCAGCTGCAGGGTCGCGACTCGAGCTTTGCCCCCATAGATTCTAGCTTTGTAAGAAAAATACATAAAAACCAAAACCAAACAAAAACCCACAAACAAAATAACCCAACCAACCAACACCAACTTAAAAAAAAAAAGCAAAAGCAAAAACAAAACCCCCCAAATTTTCCAGAACTGTGC
>NW_010183656.1:29976-30187 GCF_000695765.1 Mesitornis unicolor
TGGGCTGGGGACCCCCCCGGTCCCCCGCCGCTCCTTTCACGCAAACCACCGCTATTCCGTCCTTGGCCAGCATTTGGGTGGCACTGGGTGTGCGATAACGGGGACCGCTTCTCCACCCCGCCTCCCCCCCCGCCTCCGCTCCCTGTGGCCTTCCCTTCGGCCCTCCCTCCGCACCATGGCAGGCCGGCCGCTCGGCACGCACGCTGCCCGC
>NW_010183656.1:30265-30467 GCF_000695765.1 Mesitornis unicolor
TATTTATTTATTTTTATGAAGCTGTAATTAGGGACGCCAGGAGCTCCTCCCCGGCCCCGCCCCCTCCGTAGCGGAGGCCATAAATCCGCAGGCCTCAGCTCGGGGGAAGGCGTGGGTTCGCGTAAGGCTCGGAGCGGTCGTGGTGCGTGGGCGGAGCTGCCGCCTTCTCCTTGCGGGTTCCGTTAGGCGGGGGGGTCTTTGA
>NW_010183656.1:30523-34304 GCF_000695765.1 Mesitornis unicolor
ATGCCAAAAAGGTCGGGAAGGGGATAGGGGTTTCTTCCTTCTCTACCTCCTCACCTCCGCCGCCGCTTGCGAGGTGGTCGCCGCTCGGCTCCCCGGGCGCTCCGGCGGAGGGCTGGGGAAAGGACGGGACGTGGTCGGGCTTTATCGCCGCCTTGTTGTCCGGTGCCGCCGGGTGTCTGTTGGTCGTGGGGAAGATGGATGCGGTCCTTTTCGCGGGTGACGCGGGAAAAGCCCCGTCTGCGGGGGTGGAAGGAGTGTGGGGGGTTGGCTTTTGAGAGGGGGTTGTTGCATATCGTGAGATTGATCCGTTTTCGTGTGAGTGGCCTGATGATCCGCATGATGCTCTCCGTATTTTACTGTATTGATCACGCGGTTTATTTTGCTGGCAGGGCAGCACTCGTTTAGCCTAGGGTTCGTGGTGCTAAGAGGGTGATGTACTCTTAAAGGCTATTTTCTTGTGGTAGTGGTGGTATGGCTTATCATAAAGATATTTTTAAATTTCAAGAAGCAAGCGAAAAGCATCCTTTGCCTCTTTCTCCTCTGGAGAGCAGGGGACAGAAGCGTTGTGGGTATCGGGAGTTAGCAGCTACGAGCGAGGCGTGCATCAGCGGAGTGAGCTAATGCCTGCGTGTGCTTGCATCAAGGGAGGAAAGCAGGCGGGCAGGAGGACAAGGAGAGGCAGCAAACCTGCTGCCCAGCTGAACCCAGTGCAAGGATGCCAGGGGATTAGTCACATAGGAACAAGCAGAAACAGGGAAGCCCGGTGCCCTCACCGCCATGTTGATGGGAGATGCTGGTAGTGTGAGATAATGAGGCGGAGGAAAGGAGAGCATCTGGTCAAGGTCGCTCAGAGGAGGGCTGAGAAGGCCGCTTTAGCTGGGTTCAACAAGTTGTGCTGCTCTAAGGTGCCAGTCAGTGAAGGAGAGGGGGGCTGGTGAGAAGCATCTCCGGGATAATGAATGCTGCTGTTGCCTGTGGTCAGAGGGGAGGGGTGGTGGCTTGAATTCCTTGACGAGTTATAGACCTCAGCCTTGAGCCTTTGGATAGGATGGGTGTAGCTGTACTATTTCTGAGCTCCCTGTTTGCCTTTTGGGAAGTGAGGCGCTTATGGCAGTAACAAATGATCCATGCACTACATCATGTCTGGCTCACTGGAGGGGATGGGTCAGGCCATGTAATGTCTAGGTGGTATGAGACTGGGTTGGAGATGAATAGCAGGCAACAGCCAGGAGCAGAGAGTATGAAAGAGAGGGTAGAAGAACTAACCACATGTATGTACTGTGTAGGTAAGGGGTACCCACAAAGCAGGTACCCTGTGGGCTCTGCTGCACCCAGAAGAAAAAGGCTAGCTGTGACCACTACAAGCCATGACAAAGCAGAGCCCTGGGGAAAAGATGCTTTTGTGTTGAGTCACTGTTGAAAACGTGGAAAGAGCTGGGTTTTGTCTTCAGTTTTGCTGTACCTGCTTACTATAGGGATTGCCTGGAGTCCTAAGGGTTACTAGATGTCTTAATGTCCTTTTACAGGCATTCAGCTGCTTTGAAAGAGCTGTGTCCTTGTGGTTCTGTGGCAAACTTCCTTGCAACAGAAATGAGGGAAGCAGTCACGGAGTGGCAGGGAGAAGGCCTGGACTTGCTAGGGTGTGTCCAGGTGTGAACGGTACCTTAGGAATCATCTGTCCCTTGCAAGGAAAGGACCTTGTCCCCTTTGTCTCCATCACTAAACTCATGACTGAGGCTCAGACTGAGACAGTTATGTGATGTAGGTGGGGGAAATTCATGTGTGAGAGTACCTTCCCCAGTTTCTGTTTACTGGGGCCTAACTTGTAGCTGTGTGAAGCTTGTGTAGGCCAGAAGCACCTATATGCTTGGCTTGAAAGCTTGGTAGAGGTGGTGTGAGCACTGGCAGATGGTTACTGGTAAAAAGTTAGGCCAACCTTGGGAGCCCTTGCTCCTGGAGCTGTGCCAGCAAACAAGACTGGAAGAGCTGTGACAGTAGGCCTCATGGAGAACTTTCCTCTCCCCTGCTAGCCTTAGGACAATAATTGGAAAGCCTTGGAAAAGGGACTTAATATTTTTGGAAAAGCTTCCAGTCCCTCCTGAGACAGAAACATGATCTTTCCAAATTGTGCCAACTCAAGCACTGGCTGTCTAAGTGCCAGCTCCTGAGTCACCTGCTTCCCCCACGCCTCCCTAACACAGAGCTGGCTTAAATGCCACAAGCTTTAAAACTGTAGAAAATGTCAGATGCTTTTCACTGACACATTTCTCAGTCTGTGGGACTTCTGAGGTTGGACGTTCAAGCTTCCTTTATGGCTCTGAGGGCTCAGCAGGTTTTTTTATTTTAATTTAATAAATAGAGATTCACACACACACAAATTCCAGGGGCTGTGCTTCATTTAAAATACCAAGTATTGCCAGAGCATCGAGAAATAAACGGGAAAGCTGGCAGCAGTGCTGCTGCCTCTGTGAGACAGGCTGCTGTGCCAGGTGCCCTGGGGCAGGGTTGGGAAGCTCTAGCCTGGGAAAAGCAAGCCTGTTGCTGAATAGTGCATGTTTTAACTGTTAGGAGTGACTGCCAGTATAGCTCCTGGACAGAGCTGAGATTCATTTTATGGGAACTTGTCAGTTGGCATGGAGAAGAGTTGGAACCCTGTTTGAAGACATGCCAGAGATCAGCAAAAGCTTTTCTGTAAAGCAGATCAACCCAAAATAACAGCCACTAATGCAGCCAGTGTATTCATTACTAATGAGCTGAGAATAGTTGATGAAGGTCAGGCGGTAATAAAGGGGGAGGTCTTGACTGGCCCTTCTAGTCACACATCTTTTTCCTGCTGTACAGTTGAGTTTCTCTTTCCAGGGTCTCTGTTACTGGTACCCATCCTTGCTTGATAAAGGCCAATTCCCTGCCCTTGATGCACTTGCACATGACACCTATGAGCTGCACTTGCTGTTTTGCTGAAGGGAAACTTGTGTAGAAAGCATGAATAACCAAATTAACTAAGTTGTTTTCTCTCTTTCTGCAGAAAATCACAGCACCCCTTATCTATGCTGTTTCCATTGCTGCTATTGGATCTCTCCAGTTTGGGTACAACACTGGTGTCATCAATGCTCCTGGGAAGGTGAGAGAATGAATTGGGGAGATGGTTTGAGTTGCTGGGCTGATGAGAAAACAAAGATGTAAAAAGGAGAGGAGCTGTCTCCCAAGCAGCTAATAATTTGACCCTGGTCTATGAAGTCAAGAAGACATTCAAAACCCGCTCTCACTACAACAATGGACACGAAGGGCCAAGTTTCGGAAGGGGAGAGAGCAAGGAGATAGGTTAATTCTCTTAATTAGGAGTGCAGAAGGGGTCCATCTGCCATTTCCTGGTAGCTCTGTATTTGGTGCGTGGAGGAATGTGAGCCACTTTAGTTTTGAGTAAGAATAACCCAGCCATGACAGAAGGAATGTAGACAGCAGCGTGCAGAAAAGAATACACAAGAGAGAGAGAGGGTTGGTAGGGATTACAGTTGTTCCAGTTGAGTTTATCTTGGGGACCATCTCAAGGACCTTTCTTAACTTGTTTATTCATTCTTTGTGTTAAGTGTAGAGTTGTGACTGGGGCACTCTGACCAAATCATCTCATGACTGTAGCCTAAGACAGAAGAGAAGAGATTAAGAAAATGAGAAATGTGGTTTTCTTGTAACTGAGATGGTTCCTCTCTCTCTGGAACTGAGTCACCAATACCACATCCACCCCATCTCCCGGAATAGATGTCACATCACAAGTCGGGGGGGG
>NW_010183656.1:34341-54903 GCF_000695765.1 Mesitornis unicolor
CAGAGGGGGGTCCTCTCTAGCTAATGTCCTGCTGCCATCTGCTGGAGCAGATACTCTCTGAGGCCATGCCCCCCTCAGCCCTTGCAGAATTTGGCCTTGGAAATTGGCAGGACAGCCCTGTTACATCCCCATGGGACAAAAAGGAACTTCTATATAATGCTGCAGTCTTTCAGGCTTGGTTCAAGTGAAACTTTGTGTCTTAAACTATTTTCATCCCAGAAAGCCTGTTCCTGCTGCTAGAGTTCTACTATTGTCAGAAATGTCCCCTTCCATCCTCTGATCATGTTTTTTTGCTCCAGCTCACTCCCAACTGTTTCTCACACACCCCCAGGCAGCACCAGTGACTCACATCGTCCAGAAACATTCAGGAGATAAGCCTGTTTTCCTTAATCACCTCTGGCCCACCCCCACAGTGTTCAGTGAAGCAATCTCTCCCTCATTGTACTGCTACCCGTCTCTGAACTTCTCAATGGAAGTTCCTCTTTCCGCACCCTGATTTTCCCCTTGTATTATTTGTTGCTATCCACTGAATTTTTAGGGTCTATTCTTGCTTCTTGACTCCATGAAAACAGAAGGAAGACCTCAGAAGTAATCATCCCCTCTCCCCAGCGTAAAATGCCTCCCACTAGATTGTAACTCTCTCCCCACCTGGTTTCTTTTGCAGATCATCCAGAGTTTCTTCAACCGAACCCTGTCAGAACGGAGCGGGAGTGCTGTCTCCCCAGAGCTCCTTACTTCTTTGTGGTCCCTTTCTGTGGCCATCTTCTCAGTAGGAGGAATGATGGGCTCCTTTTCAGTCAGCCTGTTTGTCAACAGATTTGGCAGGTAAGTTGGGAAGAGGGATCCAAGCCATTAGGGATTTTTTTTCTCTTCTACAATGCAGTGCTGGGAGGAAGAGGGCAGAGGTGAGAGAAGGGGAGGAAGAGAAGGCAGCTGGGGAGGAAGCAAGAATCTGTGGGCTGCAAAAAGAAAGGGTTGCAGGCCAGAGCAGGAGCTGAAGGGGAATTATGATGATCTCCCATCCCTGGGAGACCTGAGGGTGAAGGGTAGGTTTACCCCTCTCCCAACAATTTTCCCACTATATTGCCAGTTTAAGTTCAGTCTTGTAATCTTTACCTTGGCAGGAGGAACTCCATGCTGCTGGTGAACATCTTGGCCTTTGCTGGTGGTGCTCTCATGGGCTTCTCTAGGCTGGCAAGCTCAGTGGAGATGCTGATTCTTGGCCGCTTCATTATTGGCATCTTCTGTGGTCTCTCCACTGGTTTTGTGCCCATGTACATCAGTGAAGTCTCACCCACTAGTCTCCGTGGAGCCTTTGGCACCCTCAACCAACTGGGCATTGTTGTGGGCATCCTAGTGGCCCAGGTAGGCATGACACAACCTGATCCAGCTCTTGGGGGAAGGGAGAGTGAGGTGGGCTGCACTTGCCATCAGGTGTGGTATGTTGCCCTGTCCTGTGTGGGGGTGAAGAATTGGAGTACTTTAATCAATTTATTTCTCTCTGATTCTTGGTATAGATCTTTGGTCTGGAGGAAATCATGGGGTCTGAAAGACTTTGGCCACTGCTTTTGGGGTTCACAATCCTTCCAGCAATCCTACAGTGTGTGGCTCTCCTTTTCTGCCCTGAGAGCCCCCGTTTCCTCTTGATCAACAAAATGGAGGAAGAGAAAGCACAAGCAGGTAAGAACTCATCTTTGAAGGGGCAAGGCTGTACTCTGGCTCCCAGCCTAGACTGAACTTGAGTGGGAGGCCAGGGCTGACTCTGGAGCCCATGGTGGATCAGGGTGTGACTCTCCTGGAGGGCACCAGGCCTACCCTCCCATCCTTTAGGTTACACCAGTGCCAGGAAGGCTGAGAATACCTGGCATCCCCACAGAGACTCCAGGTGGGATTAAGGCATGAGGAGTGGCACCTGGCCTGGTGGGATTGTAGCAAGGCCAGCTCCTGCAGCTCTGTCAGCTCCTCCTGAAAGGCAGGAAATAGGTTGTCATTTAACAAAGAGCTTAGACCATGTTTCCCTCCCCTACTGCAAAGGGCTAGAGTCAGCTCTGGTAAGTGTGTGAACGGAATTGGGGATCATATGTAAGTTTTCAGATCAAGCAACATGAGGAGGATCTGGACCTGGTTTCCATGCTAATCGTCGCACCCCAACTTCTGGGTTGAAAAGATGAGCAAGGCTGCAGGTCCAAACACTGACTTGCAGGTGATCCAAATTTTCCAGTGTGGCCTCCCTGAAATAGCAGGGCAGAGTAGGAGGTACTTACTGACTGTGGGTGTATTATACCTGGCATTTTTTGATTTCTCCCTCCAGTTCTCCAGAAGCTTCGTGGCACACAAGATGTGTCTCAAGACATCCAGGAAATGAAAGAAGAGAGTGCTAAAATGTCCCAAGAGAAGAAAGCCACTGTGCCAGAGCTCTTCCGTTCTCCAAACTACCGTCAAGCCATTATCGTTGCCATCATGCTGCAACTCTCCCAACAGCTCTCAGGCATCAATGCTGTGAGTTATCTTCCTGTCCCATCTGCCAGGCTTCCCTTCTTTGGCTACACTTGCACTTGCCGCTAGTGTTGAGAGAACTGTGCTTCCAAAAACCCCTTTCTGCACCTTGACTGGAGGTCACTGTTCTGTTATAACTGCAGAGATTGACAAGATGAAAGGTGGAGATTATATTGGCTTTCGCTTTTCCCCATACAAACCCTGGCAAAGCATTGCAGCTTTGCATCAAGTGCATGAACCTTGCCTGGAAGCATGCTGTTTATACTGCTCAGTGCTTCTGAGGAAACCCCCTGTTGGGCCTGCAAGTCATTAGGCAGGGAACAAGAGGCATGCTCTCAAAACACTGGAATTGTGACGATGTCCAACTTTCGCATCTCTTTCTAGGTATTCTATTATTCTACAGGGATTTTTGAACGAGCTGGTATCACACAGCCAGTGTATGCCACCATTGGAGCTGGTGTGGTAAACACCATCTTCACTGTTGTGTCGGTAAGTGGAGCAGGGCGTTATTGGTGAGAGGTAATTTGTCTGCCTGGGCTTTTTTGGGAGATGTGACTGAAGACAAGTAGCCAGGCTGTGTCAAAACATTGGGCCAGGCAATAGGAGCAAAGACAAGAATGTATTAAAAGCATTGTGGGAGAGTGGAATAGGAGAAACTATATTGTTTTCATTTTAGAAGAAAGGGAGATTGGAAAGGAGTGCATGGGAAGAAAAGAATGATGAGAGAAGGCAGTAGCACAAACCAGAAAAAAAGACTTGTGCCAAAGATTGAGCAGCCTGGTGACCTGCACTGAGATCACCACTGGCACTGAGGGCTACAGGCAGATAAAAGAGATGCAGGGCGCGCTGAGCAAGGGAGCCTCTTGCTGCCAAAGTTACAGGTTTTTTCCTCTCTCCTTCTGCCATGTTTCTAGCTGTTCCTGGTGGAGCGTGCAGGGCGCAGGACCCTCCACTTAGTTGGTTTGGGTGGCATGGCTGTGTGTGCTCTTCTTATGACCATCGCTTTAGCTCTGAAGGTGAGTAATTTACTCTTCTAGTCCAGGCTGACCCCAGCAGGGGGTCTATAAGACTATACAGCTGCCTTGCTGTGCAGTTCTGCCCTGTAGGCAGGTACAGCTGGGGCTAGAGCTGAGTGTGTGGTGGAGAGTGCAACTTACTAACTGTGGAAACAGTGCCACAGTGTTCACAGTGGAGCTGAGAAAGTTGTGACACTGGAGATGGTATTGTGATGTGCCATATTGCCATATTTCCCTCTCAAATTGCGGCTGACCATGTTTTATTCTCTTGCAGGACATTGTAGACTGGATCAAATACATCAGCATTGTTGGCATTTTTGGCTTTGTGGCTCTTTTTGAGATTGGCCCTGGCCCCATCCCCTGGTTCATTGTGGCAGAACTCTTCAGCCAGGGCCCACGTCCTGCAGCCATGGCAGTGGCTGGTTGTTCCAACTGGACCTCTAATTTCTTGGTGGGAATGCTGTTCCCCTATGCAGAGGTAAAGACCTAGCTTGCAAAGCACTGTGAGATGTCCAGAGAGTGGTTGTAGAATCTCCGTCCTTGGAGACTTAAAAACAGACTATATGACTCCTAACAACATGATCTCTCCTTGAAGTTGTGCCTGCTTTGAGCAAGAGGACTGGTCAGTCTTCCAGAGGATCCTCCTGATTCTGTGTTCTGATTGTTACTGAAGGTTGAGATTGTCGTGGCTCGCCTCATATTCTGTTGTCTTAACTGCTTGTAACTTACAAATAGTTGGAAGAGTGACCTTAATTAGCACATCAAGGCTTTCCCTTTAAAAGCCTCAGTTTTGGTCACCTCCAAGAACATGAAAGCATTTCAGAAGCCCACAGGAAACTGTTTTAATTTTTAAAAAATGCTATGTTGAGAAAGTCAGTAAGGGCATTGTTGGAGAAAGGTATTAGGATTTTGACCTGCCAATAGTAAATGACCTTGCCTTTAGGTTTATGAGCTTTTCAAATTAAAATCTGCTTTTTTTTCTCCCTGCAGAAACTATGTGGCTCTTATGTCTTCCTCATCTTCTTCATTTTCCTGGTCATCTTCTTCGTCTTCACATTCTTCAAAGTGCCTGAGACCAAAGGCAGGACTTTTGAAGACATCTCCAGGGGCTTTGAAGGACGAGCAGGAGCCAGTTTACCATCGCCTGTAGAGAAGAACCCCATGGTGGAGCTGAACAGTGTACAACCTGACAAAGAAGCTGCCTAAGATACCTCTTCTTTGACTCCTGCATTATTAAAGGGTCATTAAAGGAATGAGTAAAGAAAACCATGAGAACTGGGACATTTTTCCCCCCCTCAATTGCTGCTATTTTCTTCTTTGCACCCATTTACTCCCCCATTCTGCCAGGCTTACCAACATTAAGCAGCTCTGATATGGGTGATCCCATTTTCGAGTACCGGAAGGCACCTGGCACTTGCAAAAATAATCTCATCTTCCCTGTCACAAACATTGGGAGAACGGAGAAGAGCTGGCAATATTTTTGCTTTTCTCACCTATAGTTGCTGTTTGGGGTTAACATAATTATGCACGCAGTGACTGTTACGTATTTGAATCTTAATTACTATTTTTGTAGTGAGCTAAAGTGACCCACTAAACAAGTCCCCGGCCCTTTGAGTCTACTGCGTGTGTGTGCAGTGTTACACTGGAATTTAACAAGCCTACCAAAAAGCCATCTCCTTGCTTTTTCCTATCCAGTGTGCACTTTTCTCAGCCTCAGGAAAAAGGGGACCAAGTTACATGCATAATTTTTCCTGTTTTATTTTTTTGTATAGACAGACTGAAAGCATACTTTTACTTAAGTTTATTTATTTGTATGTCACTTTGTAAATATTTATTTTTTTAATGGTGTACAAAATGTACAGATGATGAAATTGCAGATGTCTAAGAGAAATAGCTAATCTAACAAGATTCTGTAGACTTGAGGTGCAATATGACTGTGAAGGAGAAATGTGGTACTATACAGGAGATAGGGTGTTTTGGATGGTATGTACAACAGAGCCAGTGATGCACATCACCTTTTAGTTATTTGTGCCCTTTGGAAAGAAATTCAAAGAATTGCATGCCAATGAGAAAAGGTATGTATGCTTATCCACCAAAATCTGTTATTTGGGATGTTTTGGGTGGCGATTTTAAATATTGTTCCCAAGTGTTGATTGGAAAGTATGGTATTGCAGCAAATGGGTCTTGTTAGTTTATATTTTCAGTAATGGTTAAGCATTGTATGAGATGATTGAGGGTGGTGATTGCAAACCAGGAGGTAACTTTTCCTGCCTTCTCTTAATTTTATATTTTCAGCTCCTCTGCTCTAGTCTAGCAGGTCAAAGTCTGGAATTTGCAGATTGTTACTTGAAAGTGTGTGAGGATAAAAATTATTTTCTAAATCTGTATTTTCTTAACAATTATTCTTCTAAGTATTAGACAGATGCTTGTAGCATGACCCTTCTGGTCACAGGCTTGGTCAGTTATGACACGTGTAAAGCCATGAAGACAGATACAAGGCTAGGGACCAGAGCTACTGGAACTTGTTAGCTTTACAATGTGAAAGGTCTGTAGTGCTTAGTCCACTGGTTGGTTGTAGGCCAAATGTTTTTTTGCCCCATGTGTCTTCTCTGGAAGATCTGCATGATGTTGTGATGTTCACCAGTGTGCAGCCTGCTGTGTAGGTGTGTACAGCTCTGTAATACAACCTCTGTTAAAAGGGATGTGGCAAACAGTATTTGTACTCCAGTAGATGTTGGTCTTCCCGCTTGTCATACTGCTAGGCAATTGAGTATGTGTACACCTACCCTTGCTGCCAAGCTAGCATAGGTCAGTTCAGGAAGGTAAGTAGCAGCACACCTGGTATACTTGCAGTCTAGGGCAGGGAGATTTGCTTCGCTGACTGCTGTGCTCTGTCCAGACCTGCACAAGCTATCTAAAGGTACCACAGAGGTAGGTCCAGTTTTAAACCCCTGCTCTAAGATCTTCTGCACTTTTGGACTTGATCAGACTTGGGCCTGTCTGCAAACTCTTGCTGGATCATCACTGGATATCCTAGAAGAGAGGCTCAGAAAGACAGCAATGACAGCAAAATTGTCATAGCATAGATAGCCCAAGATTTCTTGACAACCTACTGCGCCAGAGCAGGTCAGAGAAGTTCCCATGCATGTATATTCTAGGAGTGTGTATCTGGCATTTTCAGTAACTGGAGTGATGACATTTCTACCTTCTCTAGTGAGAAACAGTTGCAAAGATCAGTAAAACTTGCTGCTGTGAATTACTTCCTGTGACTTAGTCTGAAATACTCCAGCTTTGCATAATGCAATCCTATTTCATCCAGCTCTCCCTAGCTTTTAGCAGGTTTCCATGTCAGATATTCTCAGAAGTAGTATATATGACTTCTTTCCCAACTTTCATATTTTGGCACAGTTTTAGAGATCTGCCCTTCCTTTGATCCTCCAGCACTCCCAGACATGGTATTTCTATATGGGAAATTGCCCTTACAGCTGTGCATAAGAGCATTCCATACTTTGCATCAGAGATGTGTGTTGGCTTGGACCGAAATGTGTAGGTCTTTCTCACATGATATCTCTTTTTATTTTCTTTTTCTGTAACAGCGTTGTGAATATTTTGGATGGGTTTTATATGCTTATTAATGTGGTTGTTTCCTGTTTTTAAAATAAAAACTCTAGAACTAAGTGGTTTGTTTTTGACTATTATGCTCTAGGTTTTCTGTTTCGTACCGCTTTATTGCGGCCTGGGACTACATCCTAGAATGTCGTCAACATCTGCCCTGCAACCTTTCTGGCTAGCCCAGCTTCATGGGTTTGCTGGCTTATTTTAGTGGAAACTACCCTTTCTCTTGGCCTCCATGCATACCGCCCTAATAAATTCTGTTACTACTCTTCCTTCGGAGTTTTTAAACTGAAAAGATGTGCTTCTCTAGGTCTTGTTTGTCCAAATCGTTTTGTTGGCATCCAAATCCTTTGCCAATATTTCTCTGTAACAGGAATGCAGAGGGAAGTGGCAGTAGGTTAGGAATCCCGCCCAGAGTTAAACTTTTTGAACCTGCATTCTTCTGAGAGGTCCTAAACTTTTATACCATGAAGGTAAAGAGGGAGCCCTTCCCCTGTAAGTGATGCTTCATGCCCTCAGTGTGGCAAATGACCTTAATCTTGAATATCTTGCCTGTGTACACTGGGTGCCTGAAAGGAGCAAGGTGGTGAGGCTAGGCCTCAGGAGCTGCTCCCTTACCCTGGGGGCTGTGGCATTACTGACCCACTTACAGGTCTGGGGTGCCCTTGCCCTTGGCTCTCTTGCCATGAGCCAACTAGCTTCTGTTCTAGTGCACTCCTCTCCCTGTCATGCAGTCTCTTTCCCAGGCAGACACTATGACAAGAGTTCAAAAAGTAAGGAGATAAAATATCCTTCAGAGGAAGAAGATGGAGGGAAGTGAAAGGAAGAAAAAAGACAAGACCCAAGGAATCCCAAAAGAAAGAAGCAGGCTAATGCAACTCGAGTTGCACAAAGCAACCAGGAAACAGTAGGGCATAATGTGAAGTCTAAACAGTGTATCACAGAACTAGTATGGGCTTTCTGAAACCTGATGTTACTGACTGCTGCATGTTCCTAGCTGATGCCTGTGTTTTGGGAAGTTTGCTATGCAACCAGAGCTGCAAAGTGCTCAGGGCATGTAGGATTGTTTTTCAACCCCGAGCTGAAAAAGAAAAAAAAAAACAAAAACAAAAAACCCACCCAAAACAAAAAAAACCACAAACCAAAACAACCAAACAAAACCCAAAAACTCAGCCATCCAAACTCATGAGCAAATCTAGGTCAAACTTTAGCATTTCTGTTTCCTTAAAATGGGAAGTGAAGAGCAAAATCATCTGGAGCCAAAGCACGTGGTTATCAATGATTTATGTAGTTTTTGTGATAAATTTTTGGTTGGGGAAGGAGTGTGTTAGATACAGTTATTTTATTTCTGCAAATTGTAAGGAAGCTTCAAAAGGAAAAGCTGTTTGCAATTTAAAGGTTTGTATACTTGAAGATGGGTTGTTTTCAGTTGAAACTGTTCATCACATTCAAGTGAGCATGTTGGCAGTTCTTACAGCCACCACAATCCCCCACAAAAATGTGATTCTACTCTGAGAGGGGTGACAGGAGTGGTTGAGCTGGCTTGGACAGGTATGTGTGAGACACTATGGAACTTTGTTCTGGCTTCCTGTGTGCAAGTGGCACTGCAGAGGCCTTTAAAACATTGCACAGGCCTCTGAAAAACAAGCTAGCTGTCAGGGCAGCATGTGAGACTAAGGATTACCTGCATCAGGCCTTTTTTTCTGTTAATATGCCTGCATTACTCTTGAGTATACTTGGAGCTGGTGCAGTATCACCTCTTGAAAGAAGCAGGACACTCCAAGTCTCTGCATCCTGTTGCAAACCGGCCTTGAAATGGAAGGGAGGAAGGCAGGAAAGGAGCACTAAAGGAGAATCTGAGAATAAAGGAAGTGAGATTTCGTCCTACTGGCAGAGATGGAGTTCATGCCAGGTCAGGACCACTCTCAATTCCATCTTTATTCCAGTGCATTCCCCATCAGAGCAGCGGTTGGCAGAGGTGTTACCACCAGAAAATTCCCAAGTGGCATGGGAAGTCTTGACATGTCTGTGGAACCAGAAAGCCCTAGGGTGTGCAATAGTAACTCGATCACTGGAGAACCTTTCTAGGAGAGGAACCACTGCTGAGCGGACAAGAGAAGATCCCTGAAGTGTCGCAAGTGACATCAGCCACACCAAAGTTTCAGTGCTGTTTTACAGATTGAGGCATGATTAAGAGTATCACAGCATCACTGCTGACACTTGTCATTTTTTGCATGTGCTATTTCTGATAAACGTATTTTGTGTATTGGTTTCTGTGAGAAGAAATGTGGAAAAAAAAACATTTTATTGCAGGTAAGTTTCACCATGGTGTGCCCTGTGCACAGATCTTTATATCTGATTTTGTGCTCTGTTTAAATTCCAGATGACTTAGCAGCTGGGGTGACCATGCAGATGCTTCTCCTTTGGGAAGGTACCCAGGTGAGAGTCCAAGCAGTGCTCCGGTCTTACCTTCAAGCAAAGCTCTGCTAAGTAGCCCTCAAAAAAGGGACGTTTGCTAGTTTGGCAGTGGACTGCACCATCATCAGTTTTATTTGAAAAGAAGGAAGGTGTAGGCACTTTGCTGATGACTTTGTGGTGGGGCAGAAGCAGGAGGTGACTCACTACAACCTTTTCTCCTACGTAATGAGAGAGGTCCTGCCAGCAGGTAGATTAAACACACATTGAGTTGCACAGAAAATTTACACCTTCCTGGGGTGTTTTTTTTTTAGTTAGTTATTGGTTTTGTTTATTTCTTCAGGCTTTCTGCAGACCAGACCAAGGACAGAATTCCAAGCTTCTCTTCGCTTTTAGAAGGACTCTTTGAAGACTTGTGAGATGCTTACTGGTAAAACCCGGGGCACATGGCTCTGATCTGTCATGCTTATGCTTTAGCTTGGACATGTTTTTACAATGCGAGATACCAGGCAAGTGAGTTGTCTTCATAGTATGCTGCTAGGAGGAGATAGCACTCAAGGAACTTGAGCTTTGAGAGTGGGAAAGAAAATAATTTTATTTCCTAAAATATATATTGCTAAGACAGTTTAATTGGTGCTACTTAAAAGCGTGCCATATCTAGTGGAGGCAGCCTGTGTAACTTAAAACAGTTCACTTGCTGTGATAAACCTTGTTTCTATGCTATGCCCCACTGTGAAGTACACCTTGTTTACAAGAATTGTCTTTTGCTTCTCCATGAGACACAGCTTCAGCATATCTGATAGACACATGACTGACCTGCTAAGTCTGTTTTCTGCTTGGGTTGCACAGCCATCTTTTGTTTAGCAAATGGTCACATGGGTTTGTGTAAGGCAGTCACACTGGTGCACCAGTCACTGTGGCATGCAGCGTGGGACCATTGCAGAAGATGTACTGAACAAGTAACCGGTCATTCATGGAATGATCAATCTAATCAAACATCACCTAATCTTTCATCTCTGCTCTGGTCTCTGCTTCATCCTGTTTTCTTCTCTTCTCCATCATAAGCAAATTTGCCACCAAAGACTCAGCTGTTTATTGCTTTCTTTATATTCCTGTCACAAATTGCTATTGTCACCCAGACTGCATATTATATTGCTTTAAACTTGTATTTACACATTAAATACTTTGGGGTTTGGACTTTGTCCCCCTCTCCTTTTCTGATTTCTTTCCAAGTGCTCTCTCAGATATGGATCAAAGCTCTCAGTGACATGCCTTAACTTCATAGCTCTGCCTTGAGTCTAGTCTATGATGAAAGCTTATGACCTAAAGAGTCTACAAGATTTAGGACAAAGTCACCAGAGTAATTTTCCACTGAGGAAGGCATAAGGATGCAGAGTCAGGAGAGAATGGAAGCTAGGAGCAATGATGAAGGTGTGGAGGGATATGGATGTAGCAATGTGGCTGGAGAAGTTTACGATGTATGGAAGAGCCCATAGGAGGCTGAATACAGAATAGAAACAGTGAAGATTATGAGGATGTACTGAAATAGTTAGTAAAAAGAGAACATTGTATTGCTGATCTCCAAGGAAGGCAGGAATGAGATGCAAGCTAAAAACAACCCCAAGATTTGGAAGGAAGATGAGGCATTCATAGGTGTGAGAAGGTGGGACAGAGCCTGAGAAAGGAGTATGAACTTTGACAGAAGCAGATGAGAGTGTGAGGAAGAGAAAGATGAAAGAGAATGCGAGGTAGAAAGGTGACAGCCAAGCAGGAAAGCACAGGCTCTTGGGCTGCATGCAGAATAATATGAAGCCTTACAGGAGTCTGGCAGCTTATGGCTCATAGGTGAGAGGTCACTGGTTCTTGAGGTAAAGGGAAATACAGGTGTCCTTTCCTATTTCAGAGCCACAGCTTTCCCGGAAGTGGGACCTCAACTCTTGGTCCACAAAGCTGAAGTTCAGCTTGCTTGAAGGAGGGAATTAAAAATGCCTATGAAGTGACACAGCCAAGGAAAAATGATGGGCATGCAAAATACAGCTGGCTCAGCTAGACTCAAGTTAGCAGAGCAGTGTATCAGAAGCAGCCATTCTATAAAGACACGTTACTAACTGCATTAGGTGATGCAAGAAAAGGTCCTGACAAACAGAACCAGACAAGACAAATGTCAGCACAGCCTGGTCTGGACAGATACCACCACTGCACTAAAATCTGCAGGGGCTCATCCAACTCAGAAAAACACAGTGCAGAAACACTGAAAAAAACAATTTCCAGCTTCCTTATTTCATGTCACAGGCAAAACATTTTGGGAGCAATGGAGCAGCATCACACCACTGTTTCTGTTTGGCTTTTTTCTCATTCTGACCTTTTCCTCATTCAGATGCAAGAAGAATATTCATATTGATCATACATAGCTCATAGGTAAGTGTGTGTTGTAATGCTTTGGTCATAAACACAAAAAGTTAAAAGCATTGCATTAGTGGAAGTCTTCAGTGTCTCCAAACATGTTGTCTAGAGTAATTTTGCTGCTTGAGCAAGTCTAATTTCTTTCTCTAAGTGTACTTGAAGCCAAAAAGGAGAAAAATAAAGGAAAAAAAAGTAGAAATAAACAGATACATTTGTCCTTGGGTATGGAAAGTCTACCTCCTGATCCACTGTGTGTATGACGACAAAGCAGCCAAAGCACAGATGCTAGGGCTGGCTAGAAATTAGGCTTTAGCAAAGATTTAGTGCACAGTGATATCTCATGAAAAGATTGATTCAGATTTTTCTTTGACTGGGACTTAACATTTTGTTAACTAAACTGAGCTGAGAGAGGACGTTTCCTCCTGCTGAAGGAAGGGTCAGGCTGAATTAGCAATATTTAAAGCATAAACCAAGGAAATTGAAAGTTTCTGGGAAGCCTTGCAGGAGTGAACTCTGCTGAGAGTATTGGGAGGGAGGGAGAAGTGGAACTTGTGCCTGGAAATGGCGGCAGCACTTGGGAGCCAGAACCAGCCACTGCAACCCAAACTGGGGCAGGAGAGCAGGCAGGACACACGTCATTTGCCTGGAAGCCTTTGCTCGACTGGAGGCCAAAAGGGACAGAAGAATGGCCACACCCAAATGCACTCATTTGGCACCGGATGCGCAGACACCGGGTGTATTTGCGAGTGCAGTGCCCTGACATTAGGGAGACTGCGGAGGCACAGCACGGCTGTGGTTCATCATCCCCTAATGTTGCCTGGCCTGGAAGGGCGAGGTGGTGCAAGAGGGCAGAAGGGAAGGGGGTTGTGCTGTTCCGGTGCCAGTGCAAAGGGCTGCAGGAGGTGCTGAGTGACTGGGAAGGTCTGGGAGCCAAACATGATGTGTCCCGAGAACTGGGTGCTCCTGGGAAGGTTTTGGAGCACAGCCATGAAAGCCATGTTTGAAGTGGCTTCCCACCAATGCTGTAAAGACCAGTTTAGACCCATATTAGAGGTCAAGTCTTTCTTCTGAGATTAAAAAATATCTGATCTGTGGTTTGTGGGTATGAACACTTTGGTTGCACACATACAGTGTCCTTGATTACTTACTCAATGTAGGGCATTAAAAGTGCAGGCCAAAGTAGCTGGGATAGAAGATGGTTTTGTGTTTAAATCAAACTTTTTATCTTTTCCAATTTTTGAAATATCACCTGAAGTTATGTCCTACTGTCCGCCCCCTTGATTCACATTGAAATGTTGACAGACAAGGTATGAAACCATTAGAACTGAAATACACAAAAACCAGCTGCACGTGGCCCGTTACCATCCTTCCCAGCCCCAGTGCCAACACTGCACCATTAGGGTTCACTGCTTTAAGTGGCTGTGGTGTGACCAAAGGGAATAGTCCCTCTGGAGATGAGAGTTCTTAGCAGCTAGGTCTGGGCTGATCATAAAGAAAAATGGTGTCTCTGGAAGGGAAGCTTAAGAGGGACAGGGTTTTTATGAGTGAGTTGTGAGGAGATCTCAACACTGAAGAAGACTTTCTGATCACCATGCTGCCCCCTTCTTCCTCTTTGCCTTTTAAAATCAGCTGTTCCTCTGAAATAGTCCTGCTGTCTGGGATTTTCCATTCTACCTTGATTATCCTAGAACTGGAAGCCATAAGCTCCCACCTCTCTGTAGTTCCTGTTTGTGCGTTTAATGCCAGCTCCTCTTTGTCAGTGGGCTTGTGCCTAGATAGATGCATTGTTGGCCTTTTTGTTTTTTTAAGGAATAGTCTGAGACCATTATGCATGAGCTGAAGCTAGTGTGAAGCCTTTATTCCTCACTGTCTTACTATTTATAAATTCTCCATTGACATTCTCTGGCTTCATGGAGCTGCTAAATGTTTCATGGACAAATGCTTACCTACAAATTAAATGCTAAAAAAACCCCAACAACATGTAGTGGATGTACATCAGCAGAACATCAGATGTGGTGACAATAGATGTGGGATGCTGCTTCTATTTCCAGATAGAGACCATGAAAAGATTGGGGAAAATCTGCTAATATTTGGTCCTTTGGTTACGGCTTTGTATAGCTTATCTGGCTTTTCTTCTGCCTCCAGTTCAACCTTCAGTGCTACACAATATTTTAATGGGACAATCAGCTGGTGTAGGTGCCAGGTTTAGTCTTTCTGATGTATACTACCCTGTGCTGGGGTGTTGAGAAGTGTCATGGGTTGCCCAGGGCACTTTGTGGTCAATGTCACGTTGCCAGGACACCAGCATGGAATTAGGAAGAGCTAGTCTACCATTCTCCTTTGCTGGGATATTTTACATCTTCCTGTTTCCCAGTATGCTGAGTAGTGGTTTGCTGCCATACCTCCCTCTCCTTTTGAAGGAGCATGCTGTGGGAGACAGGACCTACAGTGTAACTCATGTCAAAGTGTACTACGTCGACCACTCTCCCCTAATCCATACAGCCAGCCTTTTAATTTTGAAAGGCGGTCAGTTTGCCCTTGGTAAACCAGTATCAACCTTTCCTGATTACATTCTTATCCTTTGCACATTTGGCACTGGGTACCAGGAGGACATTAGCACTGAGGTAAGGGTGGGTGGTCTGGAGTTCCCCAGTCATCCTGCTTGCTTTCTGTAGAGTTGGGCACACCCTTACCCTTTTTCCAGCTGTCAGGGATGACAGATTAAATAATTAGGCAATTCTTTCAGCAGTTTCATTTATATCCCAGCACCCTTGAAGTGTATCCTATTCAACCCATGCATTGTAATATATTCAGCCTCTCTAAGTAGTACTGAGTCTGTTGCTCCCCCACTCCCAGCTGTCTTTCAACTTTTCCAAGCAATTATGATATATTTGGAGATCTCAGAGCAGGCTTCGGTTCTATAGACTGCTGCAAGAAAGGCTTGGAGATCCTCAGCCTCTTCTAAAGCTGAGACATCCATTAGTAGTTCCCAAATCCTCAGCAGACCTCTGTTTGCCCTGGACTGGCTACCAGGATAATTACAGAATCCCTCTTGTCACCCATTCTATCCCATGCAAGTTTTTGCTCCAGGTGGGCTCTGAGAGGCTGTTCTGATGTAGTCCTTCAGTATCAAAGCAGTGCTCCTGTCCTCCTTCTCCATAGCCTATCCTTTCTTTCCGCCTCTTGCACACATGCTTTTTAACACTTGAGTTCATTGTGAAACTCTTTCCTTAGTCAGAATAGCCTTAATCCAAAATTTTCAGACTCCCTGCACAACAAAATGATTTGAAGATGCTGGCTTTCATTCCTTATTTCCCTATACCCACCAAGATGGTAGGTGAGCTCAAACTGTGGCTGATGTTGTGTCACTGTCTTTTTACAACTCTCTGATGCTGGAAATCAGTGTAAGAGACTGATGGCACAACTGGAACTATGGATTTCTGTGACACTTAAAAGCAACGAGCACAAACAGTCACTCACCTTCCTTCTGCGGTGTCCATGTGAATGTGGACAAAGGGGAAGCTGTCCAAGCTGAGGGATGACGCATTCCCAGAACCCAGAGAGCACTTTTCACTCTCTCAGATCAGTCAAAAGGATGCATCAGGCTCAAAGAGAGGCACTGTGGAGCTGGTGGGGCAGGAACAAGGTTGCACTGAAATTGAGGGTGATGTTTAGGGAGCAGAACAAGAGGAAGCTGAGGAAGGATGAAATGGCGTGAAGCACTGAGAGATGATGCAGCACAAGGCCTAGCAGAGACAGTGAGTGACTCCAGAAGAGATTATCGTATACCCAGAGCACATCACTTGCTGGTAGTGTGTCTAGCACTTAGAGCAGGAGATAGGAGGAAGATCTGTGTGGTAAGAGGAGGGAACAAGTATGCAGTGAAGAGTGCTCAGGTGTCTGACAGCAAAAGTGATCGAAAGGACCTCGTATGGGACAAGCCTTGAAAGCAGCGTAGGGGTGAGAGAAGCTGAGGTGCAGTGGGTACCAGGCAGTGTTAGCTAGCTGTTAGATGTCTCGGTAGGAGACCCCACTTTTCAGTCATGGGATCATGACTACAAGGTGGATTGGGAGCAGGCAGCTGTGAGGCAGAGGAGGTAAATAAACTCTAGTTTATGTCCTCTAATAATGTGCAGTGCAGCACTTGCTGCGCCGCAACAGTCTTTGCCTTTTTGTCACCACGATCTATCCAAAACCATTTGTTCATGTCCATCCAGCAGTGCTCTGTGGGTACAAAGAGACAGCTGCCAAACATACTAGGGTGGTGGGAATGACCAAAAAATTGCTGACAGCTTTGGAGTAAGGGGCATACTTAAGGCTGATCTTGTTTCAGCAGCTAGCAACAGGACTTGGTGTGCTCTGGGGCTCTTCATCCTGTGGATAAAGCAGAGCTTGACAGCAGCTGATGATAAGGGTGGGGAAACACCAGTGTGCTTGCAAATGTATTGGCTATATAAGTGCAGCACTGAGCCTGCTGGTTAAAAGCAGGCAGCAATAAGACACGACACAGCACTTGTTTGGGGCATCTGTGCAATTCTTCTGATGAGTCTTGAGATGAGGCAGGGGAGAACAGGCACGGGGAGAGGAGTGGTGCCTGGGTATTTTGGATGCAGCAGAATGTTGTGCCAGTGTGTGCATTTTCCATTCTTTGAGGCTTTTGACCTGAGCAACCTCGCTGGAAGAAGGGACAATCAGGGTGAAAGTTTAGCAAACAGACCAAGGCAGGTCACCCAAGTCTTATCATGGGGTGGTGCTTGGTGTGCAGGGGTCGGACTGGAACTGCTAGCCATGCTGTGGGGTTGCGCAAAAAGCTGGCCAGCATCAGGCAGAAAAGCTGGCAGTGCCATCTCCTGGCCAGAGCAGGGGCTCGGAGCCGAGCAGTTCGCATTTCCTTCTGCTGCTCACCGGCTGAGCGACCTTCAGCAAAACACTTCCCCTCCCAGCACCTGGATGTTTTCAGGAACGAAATGATGACCCTAGGGAAGCCGGTGAGCAAAGTTCAGGCCCATCTAAGTTAAATCTTGGCATCGTCAAATAAAAGTGCAGACCTCCACTCGGGTTGATGGTCACTGCTGGAGGGAGAGGAAGAAGAACAAAAGTTGTCCGGGCCTTTCCATGTCTTTCTCACTGAGTTTCTGCACACAGGCATGAAATATATCTTGGCTGTGATTCATTGCAACTGGGGTTTTCTAAAGGACCTGTCCTGGTCCTATTTCTAGCTACATCACAGCAGTGTTTTTCAGCCATGTAGTTGCATCGTGTTCCCACAGAAACTATACTTGATTTGATAAATTCAGCACTGTCAAATTTTAGCCATCACCACCAATAAGGGAGCTGGGTGTGATGGGACGTGATTAGAGGCCTTTGAAAATTTAAACTAAGCACACCATAGCTATATTTTCTTCAGTGGGTCATGAAAGCAACACCTTCAGGACTGTATCTTACCATCCAGGTAAGCTAGATTACAACTGCCTCACAGGATGTGAGCAACCAACCTCTGCAGAAAGTTACTCACATCCTGTGGACTAGAATTTAGGATGCCCGATTGTCTGCAGAATGAGGTTTTTCAGAGGAGCCCGAAGAGAAACATGAGCAAAACACACACTGTTCACAGAGCATCGACTGCTGGAATTTATTGTCAGCTGCCATTCAGAGCTGCCTGCATAAAGGGCTCAGGGCCAACTGATAAAAGCTCAGGACCTTTTAAATGCCACAGCCAGAAAGAGCTGATGGGCATGCAAAATACAGCTGGCTCAGCTAGACTCAAGTTAGCAGAGTAGCGTATCAGAAGCAGTCTTTAAACACAAAGCAAAGGTAGATTCCTAACTGTGTTAGCTTATCTGAGACAAGGTCCTGACAAACAGAACCAGACAAGACAAATGTCAGCAAAGCCCAGTTTGGCCAGATACCACCAGTGCACTGAAATCTGCAGGGTCTCATCCAGCTCAGAACAACTCAGTGCCGAAACACTGAAAGAAACAATTTCCAGCTTCCTTATTTCATGCCACAGACAAAACATTTTGGGAGTAATGGAGCAGCATCACACCACCGCTACCATTTGACTATTTTCCTCACTCTGGCTATTTTCTCATTCTGACTTTTTCCTCATACTGATGCAAGAATAATATTTACATTGATCATACATAGCTCGTAGGTAATAGTGTATGTTGTAATGCTTTGATCTCACTGACACACTCAAAAAAAGTTGAAAGCATTGTATTAGTGAAAGGCTTCAGCATTTCCAAACACATTGTCTAGAGCAATTTTAGTGTTTGAGCAAGTCTAATTCCTTTCTCTAAGTGTACTTGAAGCAAAAAGGGGAAAAAAAATAAGTAGAAGGAAATGGAAAGATAAATTTTTCTTTGGGTATGGAAGGTCTACCTCTTGACTGGCTGCATGTGTGACGACAGAGCAGCTAAAGCACAGACGCTAGGGCTGGCCAGAAGTTAAGCTTTAGCAAAGATTTAGTGCACACTGACGACTCATGAAAAGATCAATTCCGTTTTTTCCTTGGCTGGGACTTAACCTTTTGTTAACTGAACTGAGCTGAGAGAGGACATTTTCTAAAAGAGGGGGGGGTCAGGTCAGATTAGCAACACTTTAAAAGCATAAACCAAGAAAATCTAAAGCTTATGGGAAGCCTTGCAGGAGTGATGTGCACCGGATGCGTAGACACCGGGTGTATTTGCGTGTGCAGTGCCCTGACACCAGGGAGACTGCGGAGGCACAGCACGGCTGTGGTTCATCATGCCCTAATGTTGCTTGGCGTGGAAGGGCGAGGTGGTGCAAGAGGGCAGAAGGGAAGGGGGTTGTGCTGTTCCGGTGCCGGTGCAAAGGGCTGCAGGAGGTGCTGAGTGACCGGGAAGGTCTGGGAGCCAAAGATTATGTGTCCCCTGCTCCCAGGAAGGTTTTGGAGCACACCCATGATGACCACATATCTGACGTGTGATCTGTGGTTCTGAGCACTTTGGTTGCACACACACAATGTGCTTGATTCTCCCCAGTAGTGTGACGAGAAGGTGCAAAGTGTCTATACACTCAGCCAGCTCCAGGGAGGCCCTTTGGGAGCCTTGTTCCCAGCTTGCAGATCTACATCCTCCTTTCTCCTGCAGGGGAAAGTAATGCAAAAGCTGAGTCACTGTAATCATACAGCCATGCACGCATGCCCAGCTTTGCAGCAGAGAGAATTAAGGTTTCTGCCCAGCTCCAGTAATGACCTGGCCCCCATACCACAAACCTGGGATGTCTCTCTGGCAAGGGAGTAATGAGTCTGTGGTTCACCTCTGAGGTACATGGTGACTTGCAGGAAGAGTGCAGTCCAGTGCCGAGCTCTCCTCCAGCAGCAGCCAGAGACCTTGCTAACCTCCTCTCCTTTCAGCTCATAGTGGCTCCTCTGGCTCCTCACAGGCTCTCTAAAATAGCTACCTGAATCTACCTGTGCATGCCCAGAACTAGGGAGCAATACACCTTTGGGGTGATCACTGCTCTCTTTCACCAGGCTGACATCCCTCAGCTGTAGGAAGGGCAGCGATGGGTAGACTGCAAGTGTGGATGGAGATGAGCTTGAATTACCTGGCCAACTCTGGGCTCTCTCTTATACCTCAAGGCCTTTCTTGTGCCCCTCAGCCTCACTTAGTCCTTCCTTCTACCGCATGGGTTTTCTCTACTGCTTTCTTTTGGGTCCATTTCTCCTGTAGCTCCTTCTGCCTCACGTTGTGTGTTGCAGAGCCTGTCTGTATACAGAGCTGAGGGTGATCTGGTGTTACACTTCTTGGATTCTCTCTGCATTTTCCCTGATGTTTCAGCCCATTCATCCTGCTCTTCCCCACTTCTCTGCTTCCCCTTTGCTGTTCCACACCTCCCTTAAAGAGCCATTCTTTAAGCACTGCTTCATCCTGCTGTCCTTCTGCGTCCTCAGGTTTTCTTCAAGATGTATAGCCCTGCGGACAAAGCTTTGGGGGAGGATGTGGAGGTTTGAGGCACGTTATCCTGAGCAGTGACTAAACTTGCACTAATCCCATCCCAAACTTTGCATGACAGAGGGGACCTACTGAGCTTAAATCCAAGCCAAAGCCTTGTCCCACAGGGACAACAGCTTAGTGGATGCTCCTACTGCCATCCTTGTATACTCCAAATCCTGCCCTAGTAAGGTCACCTTATGATGGCTTCTGCTGTGCCAGAGAGGGAAATGCCTGGCTGGGATGCCAGCAGGGCTGCCACTGGAGGTGGAGGTGCTGTCCTGGCCCCCTCGTGTCATGGCTGTGCCTGCCACCCAGGTGGCTCTGCAGCCCGCAGCTCCTTGGGCACGGCTCTGGTAAAGCCCCAAAGCCTGGGGCTGGGAGAAACCCAAGGGCTCTGCTTTCTGTTGTGAGTCCAAGCGACTTTTGCCACACACCTCTTCTGCTGCAAGCAAAAGCTATTTCTTCACCTGGGTTCCAAAATAATATCACAACCTTTTTAAAAACTCTTTTTAGCTTTTTTTTCATGCTGAGTTTTCCACAGGCCACCAGCTTCCCACTCTTTCTGTTGTCTTTTCAATGAGTTAACATTACCTCTCCAAAACTGGTGACCTTTGGGCCACGAATTGCTTCCTTAGCCCTGAGGTCTCTCATTCCTG
>NW_010183656.1:54934-61340 GCF_000695765.1 Mesitornis unicolor
GCCCAAAGGGAAACACAAGGTGTCAAATGCAACTTTATTGGAAGGTGCTGGCTTTGTGTTACCCTGTCTGTAGCATGGAAACATGCCTGGTTATGCAGCAACATGCTAGCAGCATGTATGTTTGCCAGGTGCTTCACCCTTAGTCCATGTAGGTGGTTGCCATCCACTCACCCCCTTCAATTGTCCTTGTGAAGCTTAGATTCATCTGCAATGTAACTACCAGTAAAAATTTTTTAGAGGAACTGATAGTTCAAAGAGGTAAATCTTGACATGCCATGCACGGGGTTACTCTGAAACACAAACACCATGCTACCACCCCACAAAATATGCAACTCCTTCCCTCCACCCTCCTCCTGAAGCCTCCAAACACCAAACCACAATCCAACCCAGACTACGGCTCAGCAGCACTTCTGTGGCATCTCGTGTGCACCTGAGCCAGAGCTACAGGCTTCAGAGATGAACTGATTTTTCTATACAGCTGACAGTCTTGCTCAGACCTGCAGAGCTAACACAGCTTATGGGAGAACCAGACACAGGTAACTACATTGCTTATTAAGACCCAGCAATGGTGTGACTGATGCCCTGTTAAAGCCTGCTGGAGGTTTATCCAACATAACTATTACTGGCAGTGAGGAGGCAGAGGACCAGGCCTGGCTTGTCCCTCTGGCTTGTCTGCTCCAGGGCGGGCTGGTACACAGGTGAGATGATTGCAAAGAACTTTCAGAGCTGAAGTGTCACACAACTCTCTCTACTTTCATCACAACCCTGGCTCTGGCATTGTGTCTGTCAGTTCAGCCCTTTCCACCTGTCCTCACCTGCTTTGTGGGAAGGGCAACATGAGCGGAGCTGGCAGTGGGAATGCCTCCAGACAAAACAGATCTCCCCCGCTGGGTACACAGAGATTAGATCAGCATATTGCCGAGGAGAGAGGAGGAGGTGCTGCAATTCTCGTTTGATACTTGCTTGGCAGAGAGAAGCTGTGTTTTATAACACTCCTGTGCCTGCTGCTCTTCCCTGGGGCCTCCCTCTCCTCCTCACCCCGCCTCGTTTGGCAGGGCACACAAACCAGAATATAACCTTCTTGGTGTAATCTCACCATAACTGTGCATATTGATGCCCTTGAGCTCTAAGACAACTTTTTTTCTGCATTGACAGCCTGATGTTTCTGCCTAGCCAAGGTGTGGCCAGTGCTGCACAATAACAGGCCCTTTAGTGAACCCATGTGGTGCCTCAGTTTCCCCATCCATGCCAGTGAGATTATTTGGATATTAGTCAAGTGCTTGCACGCCTGCAAAATATTATTGCTGGTGCT
The DNA here is from genome assembly GCF_000695765.1 of Mesitornis unicolor. Classification (NCBI taxonomy): domain Eukaryota; kingdom Metazoa; phylum Chordata; class Aves; order Mesitornithiformes; family Mesitornithidae; genus Mesitornis; species Mesitornis unicolor. Next base: position 56,247 of record NW_010183656.1, read on the forward strand.
TGAATTTGGTATATCTCAGCTGGCAAACATGGACCTCTTTTCCCTGTCTTTTTTTAAATTGTTATTTCTATGCTGTGCTTTCTAGACATCTCTCTTTAATTACTTACCTTTGGGATTCTTTCTCCCCAGGTGCATGACTACCCCCCATCTTTCTTTCCTTCTTCCTCCCTGCCCGAGTAAGATAGGTTCCTTTTGCATGGCTTCTTTGTTCTCTGTGGTATTTGCGACACCCTCCCAGCCTTGGATCACCTGTGAATTCCATTCCTCCTGGTTGTGTTTTCCCTCTTTTTGCAGCACCTAGAGTGATGCAGCCTTTTGTGCCGCTCTTGCTGCAATTGAACCTGATACTTGAAAGGAGGAGAAAAGGCTGGAATAAACTGCTCTGATGATTCATCCCCGGGGCTGAGAGATTTGCTCCTTTGATACCAGTCCCTTGATCAAGGCTCTGCTATGTTATCTCTGTTTGTCTGGGGAGACTTAATTCCTGGCACAGTTGGGCTGGTGGAATCCCAGATACCAGAGCTGGTGACTGGAAAAGGATCACACTGCATTCTTCTCCCACTCTGAGATACGTCGAACAGTCTGTAAGGTTTGATGCTTCAGGGCCTATAAGTACTTAAGACAGTTTTCATCTGCACTTAATGCAAGTGAGAAACCTCTAACTTTCTTCCACCTGCCAAAATCCATCACCTGCTCTGTCTATTTCTTATGCTCCCGCAGAGGTGTCCCAACAGTTTCCTCTTCCTCCTGCCTTGTTCTGTGGGCAGATTTCCCTACCAGCTCAACCTCTACTTGTGTGCCACATGCTCACGAGATACTGAGGACCCCTTCACCACTCCTTTATGAGACAGGTCATTAAGCAGGACGACTGAAAACCATGACAAGAGGAGCATGGAAATCCTAGCTTAAGCTTAGCCTACCTCTAATGTCTTGGTCAAAAGCCTAATATCAAAGGGCTGGATGAGTGGGATGGATTCCCAGGTATTGACAGCTGAGCCAGAAGAGGGGTCATAGAGATCCACAGTTTTGGGTATAAGTGGGCATTCTTTGGAAGATTTGTGTAGGAACAAGTTGAGGGAGGGGGTCACAAAGGGACCACATCTCTGTAGGGCCAAGTGGGTTTTCAAGTGGTGGGAGATATTCTTCTCTATTTATACATTTTTATTAAAATGCTTTGCATTACATGAAATGGTTAAACATGATTTGAGATTTCAAGACCTCAGACAGCTTGGTGCCTTGGCAATAGCCATCATTAAAAATCTTCATAGCTTTTGCCAAAGAGAAGAGGAAACAGTTGAAGTACTAAAAACATGTAAGCATTTGAAAATGCTCATCCCCGTTCTTTTAGGGAAGAAAATATACCATAAACAACATCATCAACAGTTAAGATTGATTATTCTAGGGGGGTTGGTCATGACAGACCTGGAGTATAACCTTGCTGTTACTTTATATACAAACTTCTTTCTGCAAAGGCAAAACACACATTGAATAGGGAAGGGAAGACCAACAAAAGAGGAGCCTTCGATTTCTGACGCTGGGCTCTCACACCACTTTCTGCTAGCGGCACACACATGGTATGGACAGGCACTTTGGGAAGTAGGAAACACACAGCAGTATTAGGCTGGCTGAGTATTTGGTGTACCTGCACATTGCCCATAAGCTTGTAGTCATACAGCCAGAGAAATTGCTTTGGCCCGTAACCAGAAATGCCTTTTAAAAATTAAGTCAAGAGACAGAAGGCAGACAGAAAAAACTTTGCAAAGGATGGATGAGAGCAGAGGAACCATTCCCTACATTCCAAGAGATGTTGGAACCAGGCTAAAAGTGATAGACATGGTGACACAGTCCAGGGCCTTCTCTTCTGCCTGCTCTCATCACATGTTTTTTAGCAGCCCAGGGAAGTAAAATCCTAAAGGCGAGACCCTGGAGACTGGGGAGTGCTGTCAAGGCTAGCAGAGTTTTTTTCCAGTTTCACCTTCCTCTTGGCATCAGGGTCAAATTGCACTTCTCTTGGATGGCCTCACTGTGTGAAGGACTTCAGGAAGGATATAGGGGCAGAAAAATACATCTCATGATAATGATCAACAGCTTGCCCCGAACTGCTTTATTGGAAACTAAGCCCATTCATTTCTTGGCCCTTACATTTTTTCACACTGGGCAGATTTAAAAACAAAAAAAAAGAGAGAAAGAAAGAGTGAGAGAAAGAAAGATGGCTTAAATGTGTGTGTGTGGGGCACAAGTTTTCACTTTTAGCTTCCGTTGATTTTACTGAAAAATATTCCACAGCAGAGCGAGTTGGGTTCTTGTTACTCTGAAAAATTTCAGAGAAGTGGCCTCTGCAGACTGTTGCCTTCCTTTGTGAACCAAACCTACTTAACATGGGAAGTTGACTCCTAAATTACATTTACAGAAGGAAAAATGGAAGGCAGCTAGGAAATACTGATGAATGGTATTTAAGGTTTGCAGACTTCCCAGCCCCTCCCCAGCCTCTTTTAGGTAGATGTTACAGTAGCTCCCCTTACATGTTCCAGCCCTAAGAAGTCTTAACTCACTTTTTGTGACTCTTGATGGCTGCTATGTACAATGAAGTGCCAGCTCTGACCTTGATTAACTCCAGGCCCAGAACAGCCTAAGAAGAGAAAGAGAATCCTTTACCTTTTTATTTTTTGATTACCCGAGTGAAACTTGCTTATATTCCCTCACTGGGAATATATTTTACCCCTTTCAGAATCTTTCAGCCCAGAATGACACACCTGGAGGGAAAAAAAAAGCAGAAACATGTTTATGGTTTTTCAGAATCAATTTTCCTTTCCACTGCCTATCCTCAGTATGGCAAAAGAGTATGTGTGTGGGGGGGGACCTCTTTTTCTGGTACAGACTCAACACTATTTGCAAGGAGGACAAGGCCACTGTGAAAACAGGCAAGCAAAAGGATCTGACTAGATTACAGCACAGTCTCACACAAAGCGAAGAAAAAATGTAGAAAATTATCAGTCACCAAAAAATGAAAAATCTTCAGAGAAAATTTAAGAAAAGTGAATTCAAGTTGCAATTAAAGAATTAACATGCTAAACCAAGTAGTTAAAAGGGAGACAGAGTGGGAATGTTGCAATGTGGGAATGTTTTAGCTACTTTACTTCCTGTCATTCAAACTCTATTACTTTTCCACTTCTTTTGCTTTCAAAAATGTCTTTAGATTAAGTCCTTAATAGCAATGGCAATCACAATACCCCTGCAAATCTTCAAACAAATCAGGGCATTTGTTAAAGGCTTCAAAGAAAGGAGAAATATTATACAACAAGTATTTTTTCTTGAAACAAGTGCATATTTAACTAAAACTACATTCAAACCGCATTCAGCAAGTTCAAGGACTTTTTTTAAAAATTGGCTTGGACAGAAAAAATATTGCCAATATCACTAGTAGCATAAAGCAACTGTATGGCCCAGAAAGCCTCCAGAGAGTTGCTTGGTGCTCTCTTGCTGCTAGCATCTAATGAGCCTGGAGCACAGGTCCCTCTGGGGAGAGGTACTCCCCACGCACCCCCTGCGTTGGGTCTGGTGAGGCCGAGAATCCCGGAAACTCGGTGTTTATTCCTGGTATAGTAGTAGCATTAAGGACGTGTAAATTATTGCAGCCCAAAGTGCCACAGCTCTGTCAGCTAAACCTGAATGCAGGTGTAGTGATAGTCCTGTTGGTGGCATCAGCTGTACCTTCACTGAAGAGGCTGTGGGGCAGAGCTCCATCAACCAGAGGTGAGCCACAAGGGCTCAAGCTGCGACTGAAAATCTGAGCCTAGCCAGGACACTGCCAGCTTTAACTTTCAGTTCATGTACATCCACGTTGTACACATCAAGCCTTGTTTATGTGTTAGCTGCCACAGGACACTTTGCAGAACACAGACAGGGAACTGCTGGAGAGAGTCCAGCGTAGGGCTACAAAGATGATCAAGGGAGTGGAGTATCTCCCTTATGAGGAGCGGCTGAGGGAGCTGGGGCTCTTTAGTTTGCAGAAGAGGAGACTGAGGGGAGACCTCATTCATGTTTATAAATATTTAAAGGGTGAGTGTCACGAGGATGGAGCCAGGCTCTTCTCGGTGACAAACAATGATAGGACAAGAGGTAATGGGCACAAGCTGGAACACAGGAAGTTCCACTTAAATTTGAGAAGAAACTTCTTCTCAGTGAGGGTGACAGAGCACTGGACCAGGCTGCCCAGAGAGGCTGTGGAGTCTCCTTCTCTGGAGACATTCAAAACCCCCCTGGACGCCTTCCTGTGCAACCTCATCTAGGTGTTCCTGCTCCGGCAGGGGGATTGGACTAGATGATCTTTTGAGGTCCCTTCCAATCCCTAACGTTCTGTGATTCTGTGACATCTCAGAGTCAGGTTTGTCCAGTGTCTTTATCCAGATCTGAGCTTTCCCATTTCACCCTGTCTGATTCCTCTTTTAGGAGAAAAGAGCTGCAACTGACAAATGAAGAGGTCTGAAAGGTAATTTATTATCTAAAATCCTACTGATAAACAGAAGACAAAACAAAACAAAACAAACTCCAAAGAAACAAATGAAAAGCTGTTGCCTGGAAGGACGACTTTGCTGATGTCACCTATGAAAGGTGTAGTAGACATTGAGGCAGTGACAAAACATGGCTAGGCAGGGATTGTTGTAAGAAAATCAGAGTATCACAACCATATGGACTGTGCCAGTGAAATGAGCTAGTTACAGAAACCATTCTCCATCTTCTGCTCTACTTGTACATCTTCTGAAAGATGTCCATAACCCCAGCACAGTTTTCAAGGTTGTTTTTGGAGCCTCTCCTGCCTTCCATGTCACTGGAGTTACCCTGTTGGTAGCACCTGCCTTCACTAGTTTGTGGCTATCATGGGCAAGTCAGCATGAGCTACAACCACATCGTGGAGGGGATGGGGACAGAGAATTAGGACTTTTCCTCTTTCCTCCTGGTCTGTGACTACCACTCTTCCTACCTCATGGCCTTTACGGAGGACACCTGGTCATCTACAGGCGACTGCTTAATTGCTGTGATTGTTTCAATGTTCATTGCCATCTCAGAGAAAGTGAAGGACTTAGCTGTTAATGA
>NW_010183656.1:61358-72441 GCF_000695765.1 Mesitornis unicolor
AGAATTTACCCTCTTTTTATTGGAGCGTGCTTTCAGCTTGATGATACAGAAGAGCAGATAAAGGTTGTTTAAGGTACTAGAAAGCCCTCTGAGCCAAGCATATGAGCCTAGGAAGGCTTTCATGGAGATCATCGTTAGATAATAGCGAGTATTTGGGTGCAGCCTGGAATAACACAGTACCAAACCAACCAGGGTCTGGGTCAATTTGATACCAAGCCACATCTGTCAGCTGCCACAGTGGCGGGTTTGGATTTTGGAAAGCTGTTCCCTGCGCCACAGGCTGTGTCACGTGTGGTGCAGGGGAGATAAGCTGCTCCCTGAGAGGCGATGCTGCTCTGAAACCACTCCGGGTGAGGTCCTGAGGTTCCTTCAGCTTCTCTGCCTGTCTCTCTGGGTCCCCCTCCCACCCCCGGGGAGGTGACTCCCTCTGTGCTGCTCCCAGAGGCAGCACCACCGTAATCCCCAGCTTCTGCCCAGTGGGACTTTGTAGTGCAGGTGACTCTGCTAGTTTATTATGGCCTCTGGGCACTTTGCAAGGAGGATCCCAGACACCTTCGGGAGTAGCTGAAATCAAGGAGATTAAGTGTGAAGTGCTCACCCAGAGAGACTCCCAACGAGCACAGGGATACCTGCTGCCACCCAGACCAGCACCCCATGCCATGTTTTCTGCCAACTCTTCAGATTAATCAGTCTTAGATGAAATGTTGCTATCCTCCAGGTCTGCTACCTTGTTTTCATTTTCTAACTGCACCTAAGACCATGAAAACATGAACACCAACATACATTAACAGGTCAGATATGAATAAGAAGGAAAGCATGACATTCTCCTTGACTGGTGGTACCGGAGCTGCCAAGCAGGGTCCAAAGCTCTGTACAGCTCATGTCATTGACGTCTGTCCCTTTGCTTAATCAGCCAGGGCCTGAGAGCAGATACGAGGGATGGTGATCTGTGCTCCTGTGTCACTGCAGGTCTGATTTGTGGAATGATTCAGAAGTAAGGCATGAGTCTAAACCACCATGTAGAGATTGTCATATTCAGGATGTTCTTGGGATTCTATCAGGGCAGATGTGCTCAAAAGGCCTTTTTTCTTTAAGTTTCTTAAGTTAATTTAATATTTTAAGCTGCACTTCTTGTGCAGAGAGATGTTAGTCCCTGCAGTCTGTAGGTATAGAAAAGTGTTTCACGCAAACGGAAAATATAATATTGAGTTAAAGAGACCCTAGCCAGGTCTTTAGTTCCCTCCAGTTTGCATGTCATGGGAAAGTGGATGGTCTCAAGGCAGCAGAGTAATGCTGTGATGTGGCAAGTGTGTTGAATAGTCTGCTCATGATGGCTGAAGAGCAGCTGCACTGATTTTCAGATACACCCACAGGCCAGTCCTGCAGTTCTTCTTGTTTTCCCATGCAGGGATCTCAGAAGGCTCCCAAGTTGCCCCCGCTCTACAGACAGGGAAGCCGGGCCTAGTGCCATGGGATGTACTGGCAGAAGTGGTGTTCTGCATCCTTCTAAACTGATCTAAATCCCATTCCCTATGGTCCTGCTCACCCCCACCTGTCTGTTTCTCCTCCCTATTGATACCTGAACACTCTCACAGCAAACAAATTCCCCTCTCTGGCCTGTTGTGCAGGTACTGGGTGCTAGCGCAGGTTAGGGAAGAAGGCAGCGACAAGCACCTGCAGAGCAATGAGGTGCAGAGGGATGCAGAGACAGTCCAGGTTAAATAATTTCACACCTCTGTGGATCTGCACCCTTAGCTCTGGGCTTCTGATGTGAGGCAGGCACATGCCCTGGTGCAAAGACAGGGCTGGTTCTAGCAAGAAATATTCAAATTACCTCTAGGACTTCTAGCTGTGCATTGAGAAATACAGACATTGGCTAGAGACTCACAATGTTTTTTGAGATGAAACTAATAAAATCTTCCTAAATACAGGCAGAGTAAAGCCTTCTGAGGGGAAGGGGCTGGAGCAAGTCCATAGACCAGACAAACCTGCAGGCCCATAGCTGAATTCTCTGGCTCACTGACCTACCTCTAGTTATTTAATGAACAGCTCTGGGGGTGCCTGATCCCCTTGTGTGGGCCATATGTCAGCTAAATGTCAGCTAACCCTGCCTTAAAGGAAACTCTTAATCTTCTTCATTCCAACCAGTCTGCCACAGCCTGGCAAAGGCCACAGCCGAGTAAGCAAATGAAGGAATGTGCCTTTGAAAGGCCGTGGAGGAGCAAATCTGTTAGCTGCGGACCTCACCTGCACTAAATCTTTTCCTACCTCCATAAGAAAAATGCCTCTGCTGATTGTCCCACTGTACAGCAGCCAGCTGAGATTTCTGAGTCTGCTCTGCAAAATGAGATCTGATGTTGGATGTGACTAGCTCAGTGTTTCCGAGTTTGCTCTGGCACAGACATGTGAAAGATAGGCCAGACACATTTCCAGCTGGCTCCCTCAAATGCCTGTGTGAAGGAAATTTCTTGCCCATTTCAAAAAAATGTAGGTTCTACCCTCCAGGTCTGATTCTTACTTGTTTCCTCCCTTGCTCCATCTCTGACATCTGCACCAAGAATGTGGGAAGTGCTACCAGGTTGGGAGGGGGTGTGTGTGTGTGTGTGTATGTATGTGTGTCTTGTGGGGGTGTCAGTGTTAAGCAAGCCACGAAGCAAAGGTCTCAGAACCTTCCCCATAGCGTGGAGCCGGGGCTTGGGTTTGCCCAGCACAGTACCATACAGCTCAGCACCAGTTCCACCTCCTGTCCGCTCCCATGTGGTGGAAATCACTTGAGATTCGTTCTCCCAGTGAGGTGAATAGCTGACTTCTACAGCACATCTGCACTCCCAGGATTATTTTTGGACAGGACAATTTGAGCTAGGCCCAAAGTAGCAAGCAGGAGGAGGTTTCCTGGAGCTCTGCATCAGTGCCCTGCTCAGGTGTGACTAAGGAACCTGCAGAATGGGAAGAATTCGCAGGGGACATATTTTAGCCCTGATGCCGTGTGTGGCTTTCTCTCCTCTCCAACCCCAACCTCCACCCTGCCCTGTTCCCACCCCACCAATCAGCCTCTTTAACATGACAAAGAGCCCCGATGGGTGGACATGGTGAATATTGCCTATAAAGGTAACTGCCTGCCTACACTTCAGGGCTATCTATCTCGGATTGCTGGTGAGACCTGCCACCCACCCCCAATTACAAGGTAGGGGAATCACTCCTGTATCTGCCCCCACCATGTGTGCGCACTTGGCTCTGCCCCCCTACCAGGCTTACCCTGGTGGGCCTGGCATGGGGTACCTGGATTTTTACTGGAACTCGACGGGGGAGGCAGGACATGTCCCCACTCCGGCAGGGCCAGCGGGAGTCACCAGTGCCAGTCCGTCTCCAGAGCCAGGAGGGAAGAGGCAGACAGCAGGTAAGGCACTTCGGCTGAATCCAGGGGCTGATCCCCAGGGTTGCCTGCAGTCTCGGGTCAGCCACTCGCTTAATAGCCTTCAGCAAATATTTCTCTCTCCCTGCTTTAGTTTCCTAATGTGTGACCTGGGCAAAGTGTGGTGTGGTAGGCAAGGAGGATGGGTGACCTTGGGCAATCACACCGCCTTTCTCTGCTGCTATTCTTTGGTGACTGTGGTTTCCTAAAGCTCAAGAGGGCCTGTGAGAGTCCAGGCACCGGGCAGGTCTGTGCTCCAGGCTGAAGGGCAGTGTGACAAGCATGGTTTTCACATGGAAGTTCACGTGTTTTGGGGCAGGAAAGTCTGGGCCTTCTTTTAGTCAAATGCTGTCATGTGTGCTATGGAGAGAAACAAATCCTGAAGGTAATTCTGCTCATGGCATCCCTTATTGCCTTACAAACTCCTTGTGCCCTTACTGTGCTCATTGAACTTGAGCCAAGGCATGCTGTGTACCGCTGTGTATCACTGTGCTGGGAAATCTGCTCCCTTTAAACCCGGCGTTGTTACTCTCTGCTTATTTTAGTCTGTCATTTCCCTTCCTCTGTTTCCCTCTCCTTTCCATACTCTTGTTGCCTTGCCTTTCCCTCTTTGCAAAAAAAGTCCCAGACCCCACCGCAGTGGCATTTTCTGTTCCTGCCATTCCTCTCCCACTCCAGTTAGTAGCAATAGAACAGCTTATGAAAGGAAGTTTTCTCCCAGCCCCATCCTGTGGTCAGCAGGGTAACACTCTCCTAAGGTTCTTGATTGGGTGGGAGGCGAGTGAGCTTTTTGAGTGCTGGTTTCAAGCTGTCAGATGCTAGAGAGAGCTGCAGGCTTGGGCAGAGTGGCTCGTGGCTACTTGGCATGTGGTTTAGAGAAAGGCTCAGGTTCTCTTCGTGCTTCCTATGCCATGAAGGCCGCAGGCAGATGGATTCATTGATGCCCCCAGTGAGCCCGGTATATAGGCCTAAAACCTGGCTTCAAACACCCTTCTCTCTCTACAGAGAGTACCCAGTCGTGGAAGCAAAGGCCCATTGATGTGAGGGGCTCGTAGCAGTGGGTCTGTCTTAGGTTTTCATGTTTCTGTCTGTTGTGCTGCTGTTTGTGCTTCTTGCTTCCTCTTCCCTTCACTCTTTTCTCATGGGAGAGGGTGCATCTTTGGAGCTTGAGCTGCAGGTGGTAGGTAAGTTACATGGGAGTTTGGGATGATGGGCTGAGCCAGGAGCGTGTGGGAGCTTTAGCTTTATGGTGTCTTGCTGTAGTTCCTGTCTGACAGAAGACTTTCCTGTTTTCCAAGCCCATATTCTCAGCATGTTCATTTCCTACCTGTAAGGTTTTTACTACACAGCCTGCAGAAGCCAAGCATCCTGTGGTCCCACGTGAAATTTTAGCTTCCTGTGCATCCAGGTCACAGATATTCAGCTTCCTCTCAGGTGCTGCCATCTGCCACCCATGCATGTAACACCTCTGGCCCTTGCACCTCCTCTGTTGACAGCCTCTTGCTCCTTGTAGGCAGAATCCATTTGTAATCCTGGCCCACTACACACCTGATTCTACACACAGCCTCTGCTCTGGGTGGTTATCATCTCTTAGGTATAGGAAATAGTCAAAAGCTGGCCTTTAAGGCAGAAGCAGCTGAGTGGTAGGCACCACAAGGACAGCTTGTGCCTGTGTCAGGATGGTAATATGGGAAAAGATACCACAGACATGGCTACCTTTGCAAGGCCCAGCAGCACCTCAAGGCTTTTGAGTGATTGTTTAGTAGCCCCTCAGTTTAGGATAGAAGAAGGAAGGGTTTGGTAGGGTGGACGAGCAGCCCATTCCTCTGGAGGGCGTCAGTACTTTGTGTTGGATATATGTTTGGGAGGTTGAGGAGGGTTTTTCAGTAGGATTCAGAGAGACAGCTCTCAAGGTGACTAGGAAGGAGACTGGGAACTATTTGGCTCAGTAGTCAGAAAGTGTGTACTGAAAATGTCACTCCCTCATTCACTGCACCCCTTCTCTCCTGAAATGCCAGTAGGAGGAAGAAGGATGGACCATGCAGAAGGGTTTGCGGAGGAGTAGCTGGAGGAAGAAGGGATGGACAGATTTATCATTGCAGATATGGGGAAAGGGGTAGACTGACATCGCAGCACTTTCGTCAGGGCTGGCCTGAGAAAGTCTCAGCCTCTCACAGACACCAACAACTAGGCGGCTGACAGAAGGGTGCTGAGATAATCGCTCTTGTTAGCATTTTCCTATTCAGGCAGCCTGAATGACTTTGCATCTTGGCAGCTTTTGTCTAGACTGCCTAGTAGCCCAGGCAGACTGTTTAGGAAGTTTTTCCTTTAGATCTTTATCTCATCTTTGTCCTCAGCAGAGACCCCTTAAGACATGTATTGGGACAAATGAGAAGGGGCTTGGACACTGCACTGTTGGATTTTGTCCCCTGTGGCCCTGGTGCAGGATTACTGACTCTTCGCACCTGTTCCACACATCCACCTTTCCTCTCTCCTGCCCCACTTCCATGTCAAACTTCTCTCCTTTGACCTTCTCTTGCCAGAAGCCCCCCTCAGCCAAATAGGTCTCCCATATACTCATGTGTTTCCAGCTGTGGGATGGTCTGTGGTGGGAGCCACCAGCAAACAAGAGTGAGCCAATATCCAAGACCAGACTGATGCTCTCCACATGCCTGTACTGGCTGCTCTGCCCATGCCCACCATACATCCTGGTTGGGGATTCCTTAAGCGCCTTGAGATTGCTGGGCAGGCAGTTTCGGGGAGCCCAGTCACCAACCCAAAGCGATGCTTGCAGTCATGACCGGGCCTCAGTACACCATACTGAAACCAAAATATTACTGGGGCCTTTTGGAGAAGGATAGAGTAATGCCATGAGCCAACGTGCACCATTCTCCCCTTTCTGCCCTGACTTTTCCGCCTGGCAAAGGGAGCCACAGGCATCCTGAAGGGGTGAGCTGGGAAGCTGCTTGCTGTCAGTGGGCTTGTCTGTGCTCACAGATCCACAAAGGAGAGTGACACAGGCCTTTGCTTCCAAAGAGACCCTTTTCTGGTAGGTAAGGAGCTCTACAGCAGGCAGGGAGCATGCTCATACCCATTCAACTGTGCTTTATGTCTTACATACCTTTTCCCATTGTCTTTTTCTTTCTAGAAATCTCCCCAGCTTCATCTAGTTCTGGGAATTTCAGTCAATTCACACCAGATTCAGCCACCAGTCCGCATTCGGCATCCTTGTCCCCACAGCCTGCAGCTAAGTCTGAGAAGGGTGGAGAAAATGGCATGGAGGGAGTGAAGAAGGCCAAGATCCGCACAGCTTTCTCTAAGGAGCAATTGCAAATCCTGCACCAGCGGTTCCAGAGCCAAAAGTACCTCAGTCCCCAGCAGATCCGGGAGCTGGCTGCTGCCCTGGGGCTCACTTACAAGCAGGTGAACATGGAGACTTTGACTCATAGTGTATCTGTCTCACAGTGGCTGAATGGTCACGTAAGGCAGTGACAGGATGGAAAGATGAGTCCACAGCAGAGAGCAAAGGCAAAGGTGCCAGCTAACAGTTGCTCCCTTGCCTATTCATGCCCAGAGATCAGAAGCACTTCTGGGGGACAGGAGAGTCAGTGGCACCTCACTGGGGCCACCCCAGTGAGGGGTCAGTTAAGGGAACTGCTGCCAACACGTAGTAGAATTGCAAACATGGTGATGAATATGTTGTTTGCCACAAACAGCCTCTGCCCTGGGCTTGACAGCACTTCACAGCCTTTTTCCATGCACTGGTGATCTTCACAGAAACCCTGGCATGCATCAGTTCTCTGAAACCCTGGGCTGCAACATGCTGAAAGCTGTTGCTAACATATCCCCGGACTGATCTTGTCAAATATCTAGCAATGTCCCACACTCAACACTGCCTGGCTGCTAGGCACCCACCTCCCTCCATGTGGGTACTGCTCAGTTCATATATTGCAGCCCTTCAGGGTCTCTGCTGATCTCCAGGTAGGCTGTGTGTAGTGCTGGCTCAAATGATGCCTTCCTAAAGCAGAGGGGGCTGGGCAATGGGGCACAACTGCCTGGAGTTTGTATCTCAGAGCTGGGCATGATGGCCTGGATGCCCTGGGACTAACAAAGTTACATATGCATTGTAGGCGCACACATCCGCACGCACGCACTGAACTGGTTCTGTCAGGAACAAGACCGGTGGGACAATCTGCCTGCTCTTTCCTTCAATCCACATCCCCGCAAAGGCTGCTTTCACAGCCCAGACACAGCCCTGGGGAGAAAGGGCTTTGGAATTCACCCCAGCAAGGAGCTTTGAATTTGGGAACTGCTAGGCGCAAGGAACAAGCCTCTCCCTTTTCTGTTCACAAGTGTGCAGAAACAGCGTCCTAGAAGTTTGCCTGTAGTGCAGGGGGCTTGTAGAGACCTGAGTGGGTCTAATTTGCACCACTCGTTCATCTCCGTGATTGAAATGAGCCAATTTGTCACAGCTATAAGTGTCCCGTGGACAAAGTGCCGCTCCCTCCCCCCAGCATGCCACCTGCTGAGCTGCTAGACAGACCCCTCCCCTCAGCAGCAACCCCAGGGGGCTCTTAAAGGCCTTTATCTGCTTCTGCCCATGTATCTATGCCATCTGGTCACTCGTTGCTGCTTGTCCATCTGATAACGTTTGCTCTCCCTCCCCTTTGTTGATGGTTTCTCTTCCCCACCCAGGTGAAGACTTGGTTCCAGAACCGGAGGATGAAGCTGAAGAGGTGCCAGAAGCACAGCCTGTGGACCGAGCGGGCTCAGTGCCTCGTGCAAGTAAGAACATAGCAATATGACTCAGCAGGGCCCTTTTATCTGGGCAGATTAGCCCCGTGATATATTTCCTCCGTGAGCGCAACTTAAGCATAGAAGCATCAGTGTACCCTGCAGAGGCACAGGCTTGGCATGACTCTCCACGTTCTGTAGGTAGCCTGGCAATGGGCTGATTATGACACCAAAATGCTTCCAGAGAAAAGCTGTTTTCCTCATATATGTATATATACGACTGTGTATCCACCCCTGAGCTATGGGGATGGGTATGGTTTTACTTTCCCTCCCATGTCATTGCTGCTGGTCAAGGGATAATTTGAAATGTGAAAGTACAGAGCCCCAGTACATGTCAGGCCTGTGGACACCAGTGTAGCTACATGTTCTGACTCACTGCCTTTCCCTTTCAGAGTGGGTTCCAGCCAAGTACTTACCTGGACATGCAACCGAAATTCCACCAGGGCTACCCCATCACCACAGCCAGCAACATCCAAACCATGCCTCCCCCCCGCCAGCACTATGGAGCAGGGCAGAACGCTTACGCAGTCGTCACCAGTGAGGATGGAGGAGTCTTTGGCAAAGGTGGGGGCACCTGCAGCGTCCAGCAGACAGTGGGCTTCATTGCCCAGCACAAAGTAGACTTTTACCACAGCTATCCTGGCAGTGTGGAATATCCAGGCACAAAGACAGGTGACAGCTGTAACTTTCACCACTCGGCCACCATGGGGGCTCCTTTCCCAACCGCTGCTGGCCACCACCTCTATCATTCCTAAGCACTGTGGTTGTGGGGTACTTGGGCACCCGGGAATCAAATCTCATCTCTCCCTTTGTTATTCATGCGCTCTCCAACTCAGGGGCATCATGTAACTAGAGCTTGTTTTGGCATCCAGCTATATGCTGGCAAGCATGCACAGACACACAGACATGCAGATACTTGGTTGCCCGTATATGTACACACAGCCCTTCATTTGTGTGCCCTTACATGTGCACCCACAAATGCCCTTCTTTACTGGCACAGACAACCGAGTTCCTTTATAGGAAGACCCAAGATCTGGTTACCTAGATTATCCCCTGGATCTTCTAAATTATTGTAACTTGTCTCAAAGGAGGCACAGATCCCTTTGGGGATCTCATTTATACATATACAGTTGTATATGTGCAGTTGTACTTATACAGTACATGTACAGTACAGTTCTGTATACGTTACACATGAAGCCATGGGTTATATGTGGAGGTGCTGGTCACATACCTTTCACTGAAGTTGGAGAAGTTATTGTTACACACAAGGCATCCATCTGATGGTCAGACCACCAGTTCTGCAGGTCAGCCCTAAAGTATAGAATTGATGAAGTGTCTAGTGAAGGGAGATGTGACAAGTAGCTTGCAGAAAGGCTGGTAAGATGTTCTTATAAGCATCCAAATGATAAATAAGCCCTTTGTTCTAGTCTGCATCTTTCTGTGCCTCCCCTCAAGAAAACCAAACAGTGCATTCAATTTGGCAAATAATAAAATATTTTTTAAGATTGATTATGTATTTTTCTGTATTTTTTTCCACTGTAATAAAGCATTGCAATATGAAATCCAGATGAAGCATAAATAGTCATAGCAACTGTATGCCATTGTTATTACTGATTTGACTCAAACTATCAACAGAGATTTTTCTGTTATTAGTGGATCAGATTCATGACTTTTGGCAATGCCCAATACCTGGAGTCAAAGGATGAGGTAACTACCACCCACCTTAAGAAGTCCCCTACCCAGCAGTATTTAATACTGGGACTGGCTAAAACAGAGAGGCACCGTAATTTCTAAACTTAATACTATGTAAGTGTCTATGTAAGTACCTAAAACCAGATGTGTGTATCAAAGTATATTTAATAATAAAGCCCCAGTTCCCTGAGTCACAGATTTACTATCAGTCTTTGGTTTAAAAAAATGAGCATAAAATGAAGGCAATTGTTGTCTGCAGCTGACATAATAAGAGGGATGGTCTTCAATTGGCAAAGCTGCTTTATGTCTCTGTGTCTCACAGCTGTCTGGTCCCAGCCCTGCTCCCACATGCAGCCACTCTTTGACCCTTTTACAATGTTTATAGAGCTGTACTGTAAACTGTATGATAAAATAAGGCCTTTTGGAGGGCCAATTTCCAAGTCATATCATTCTGGAGACCCATGTTAAAGCGTAGCCCAAACACACATGTCCTACATCCAGCAAGTGCCTAAGCTTGCTAAAGATGTTCTTGCAACCTCTGCACTATTAGAGGGGTGGGGATCGATTGAGTTACCTTAATTGAAAGGTGCTGGTTAACATCCGAAGATGGACTACAATAGCAGCCATTATCAGGGCTCTCACATGAGTGGGAGTTTTTTTCAGCTCCTTTGGAGCCAAGAGTGCTGCTACTAACCTGAATAGTATCTGGAACCTTTCCATGCCACCCCATCAAAGGCTGCTGTAGGTGAAAAAGTTGAGCTTGTGACTGCTGCTCGCCAAAAATTCTTTGGAAAACTGCCCTGTTCCTTCAGAGATACTTTAAGACAGGCAGGCTCTTGGCATGAAGTTTCTGGGACTGACTTGTAGAAGGATGCTGGCTGTAAGTGCAGCAGTTGTGGTCTCCCTACTATTGACCTTCTGCAAAGCTGTGCTAACAAACACTACCAAATCTTGCAGTTTTCTCAAGAGACCCGTAACATTTTTCAGAGGCTGTCATTCAAAGGCAGAGCTTACTGCCACAGGCGGTGGCAATAAAAAAAAAAAGCCTGCAGCAATTCAAACAGGCAAGTAAGCAACTTCCAGGAAGGAAGTTCATTGATGCCTGCTGTATCAGGAGCCGCATTCCCAGTGCTCTGAGTAATAACGGCAGGGAAGCAGCTCCCTGTTGAGGTAGGCCCCCCCCCC
>NW_010183656.1:72477-79581 GCF_000695765.1 Mesitornis unicolor
CTTTCCCTAGCATCTAGCAATGACTTGGATGGATCTTGAGGCTTACCCAAGGCAGCAGTCCCAATTTTGTAATTTGTAAAAAATTTAGTGACTCAGACACAGCCCAGCTACTGGGGTCACACCTAACGGACTTCCATTGAACATAAGAAATTCATTCTAGCCTGGTTATGAAAGAAAGAAATTTGCAGTTTGCACCTGAGGGTGCTCTTTAAAGCTTTGGACAGCATGAAGGTAACATGACCTCACAGGAAAGGAAAATCTTTTTTTTTGTGTCTAAGACCAGTGCCATGATTTTTGGGTCCTTCATGCCTCTTAATGGCTCAGTATCAGCCAAGGCGCTGCTGGATGATGGGTCAAACAACAGATATGTGGCTATGCTTTACTGCAAAATTCTGAAACTCTGTTAGCTCACCAATCGAGTCATGCAGTGTAATTAGGTAACTAAATATAATGTTTGCACATGCTGGTAGGGAAGAGCCTATTAAAGCAAAGATTATGCCTTTTATCTGCACTGGAGAGACAACTGAGGCTGTGAGCTCTTGCTTGTGGGCCACTCAGAAGAAGCGTGTAGCTTGTAAAACATAGCTGCAGGCCACATTGACACAGAGAGCAAGGAATGAGGTTGCTTGCATCACTCTACTTGCTTGGTATTTTGCCTATGGGACAGTAAAGGCTGGAACCCAGTAAATTAGATAATAAACCCTGGTCTACACACTGTACTAGATATAATTTATTCTCTCAGGGTGAGATTCTCTGCACCGCTGGAGCTACATCTGCAGCGCTGACAAACTGAAGTGTTCACACTGCAGAATGCAGAGTGCATTCCCACAAGCTGTAACACATATCAAGAGCTCCATATAAGCTTACCACTTGATCCTGAAAAGGTTTACTGGCAAGGCAAATCACACTTGCAGCGTGCAGAAGTCACTGTTACACAGCACAGTCACAAGAAGCAGCAGTCCTAACAAAGATGTAATGTATCCAGCAGAAATGGCTTTTGCTGACATGCACTTACTTCCTCTGGGAAATTGAGACAAACCCTTTTGGAAATCTGGATGGATAAGCTGCAGCGCCATCATTTTGGTAGCAGTGCTGCTGTTACCTGTGAAGCTGTTTCACATCATGGTGACTCAGGTATGTCAGGGTAACAGAGGAGACCTCCAGGACTGTGGAAAGGCAGAGTCCTATTTCACTCCACAGCTTCTAGAAACCCTTCCTGATCCACTAGCAGTCCTTTCCAGCCCCCCTGCTAAAACCTTAACAGCCACTCTACATCTTTGCTCCACCTCCAAAACTACATAAGCTCGCCAAACCTGCGTGCAACCCGGGCTGAGCAACCAGGGTAGTAGCGCACCCATGAAAGAACATTCAACTTCTGCAGAATGGTCAAATAGCACCCACCTGTCTTGTACATTAGTAGTGAGATGGTGTCCAGGAAGCTTTTTACTTGACAGAGTATGTCATGACAGTGTCATTTCATAAATGTGGGAACAGTGACACAAACCACAGCATACAGAGCAAGTCATCTCAGTCCCAGGGCTTTTAGCAACAACATCTGTTTCTGCAGGAGGACATCTGCCAGCAGAGCTCTGGCTACCCCCTCACTCTTGTAGCTGAAACGTGGCAGAGTGACACACCAAAGCAACACAGGTGATCTGCAGAAAGCATCCTCTGCAATCATTCTGCAAAGACACATGCACCTTGTGTATTTCTTCAGAGCTCAAGTTTGCATCTTAAAAAATAAACAAACAAACTGAAGCTGTCAGTTTTAAAGCTGAGAGGCAAGGTTTTATTATCTATGACTTTTATCGGTATATTGTTCAAGATTGTATTTTAAAATTATGGAAATTTAACAATAATACTAGAACATTGCCCAGAATTAATTCAAACTGATGCTGGGATATGGGACTCAACCCAGGATGAGAAATGATCTTTGTTTTGTAATACAGGAAACCATGTGAACCTGGCAATTCCCCCCCTTCCAGGTCAGATTTATGTTTTTCTACTGTTACAAGTTTGGCAACCCAGAAATGGACAACTTAGCCTTTCATCCCCTCTCTACAGGCTCAAACCTCTGTTCCCTTTTCTTTCTGCATGTATTCCACCTCAGCCTAGGAAACAGAGCACTACAGTATTGCTAAAGGACAGTGCACATGCTTCAGCACCCACACAAGCAGGTTCTGATCAGCAGAGGACCTGTGGCAGTTCAAGCCTGAGCAGTCAGCCCCCAGTTTATCCAACTGTGCTTAGTGGGAGCACCTACTGAATTACCTCTTGCAGACAGATGAAAAGCTCTGGTGATTTACTGCAGCTTAAGGAACCTGGTATTAAACCCATATGGGCCACATTTGATAGTTTAAGCTATGAGTATTAACAGGACCTTGGCTCTGCTGATACAGCAGTAGCATCAGCTGCTGGACACAGCTGCTTCCTTCCAGTGGTACTGCTGCTCATGGACACTTGTAGCCCTTGGCTGCATGCAAGCTGCACAGGTGTTCAAACTAAGAGGTGTATAAGGAAAGGAAGGCTTTGATGAACAGAAAGCTCACCAAGCAGAAATAGGTTCTTGGGAGTCTCTAAATTGGTGGCTGCTGATACACACATGGGGTCTGAAGCAGTGTATCTCATGTTTCAGTACCTTTTAAATGTTGCTGCCAGATGCTAAGAGATAAATGCAGTCTTGAGGGAAAGGAGGGAAATAAATTTTAGTTTCATTGCTGGAGGCAGGATTCAGTTACTTACACAAACTTCTGCCTTTTGTGGTTAGCACAAGAAGCCCAAGAGCTGCAGCCTCAGTGATGCAGGGCTTCCAGACCTCTGTGGCCTTCTAGAGCAGGTGCCCGTATAATCTCAAAATGCACAGTTTTGCTGCTACCCTCATTTTGTTTTGAGGCATTGCAGTTTAAGGAGCAATACAAACCTGTTACAGGGCTGCACATCACCCCAAGCCAGCAGCTAGCAGCTGCCTATCCTTGAAACCCTCCCCTGGCAACTAGGGAGCACCACCTGCATGTTAAAAAAAAAAGGCTGATAGACTTCTGGCAACATTGTTTCAACGTTAAAATATTTATTTTAACTCAAACAAGTTTGTAAGAACATTAGGCAGAAACAAATTAATAAGACAACATGCACATAACATAAAACATGCTTGAGATCACTGCAAGAAAATAACACTTGAAGAAAAAATATTCTGGAACAACAAATGCTCACCTCCTTTGCAGTGAAAGTTTAACTACAGCATACAACACTTGTGCAGACATTTGAAGACAAGGTTGCAGTAAAAACTGTGCACTAACCACAACAAACACTCTGCCACAGAAATATTTATGCTTTTACTGTCTCATTTACTCTTGTCAGCTCATGCCACTTTGTATTCTTGGGTAGTGGCAGACTGGACTCTGCAACTCCACATCTTGTAAAAAAGTTCAGTTTCCCATAGGTTGGAGCCGACTTCCAGTTTCTCCATACTGAAAAGGAGGATTCAGTTATTTTTAAAAAACAAACTGAAAATTTTAATTGACATTTTCCTCATTTTGTCTAAATTTCTCTAAACTTCTCACCTCCCCCAGAGCTTAGGTACTTAATGTCAGATGAGGCAGTCTTTTCAGCAGAATAGTATGAAACAGATCCAACTGAGCCCTGGGGAAGGGACAAAAATCCTACTAGCTTACACTCTTTAAACTGGGATTAGACAAGAGATAGGGAAACCATCCTGCTCTGGTCCCCTGGACAGCAGCTCCACTGGGACCCAACAGGATTCACCACCCCCAACATCCAAGTTCCAAGATAAGTGACATTAAACATTACCTTTAAAATAACCGAGTCCTTTACCTAGCTGCCTGCCCTGAAAAAGCTGCACTGCAGTGGTGCTGTGTTTGTGAAGTGCTAGGGGACCATCATGTACGCGTAAGCGGACTGTTCTCACCACTCCAAAGATGACTACACTCAGTTACTTCTCACACTTCCAACCATGGCACCTTGGGCTACCCTCTGCTGCCATTTGCAGCTTGGGACAAGCCCACAGTCTCTCTCAGCAGAGAGATGTAGAAAGACAATCTAAACTGGGTGGGTACAGTCCCAGAGACACCATCTTGAAGAAGCTGATGGTCATAAATAAGTTAGCAGCTTCGGAAACCAAAGTTTCCGTATGAGATATGGGCGATGCCCTGCCCCACTTTGTCTCCTCTGCTCCTCCCCTCCTCTCAACTGCCCTACATACACAAGAGGGCAGCAGGAAAGGGGTAGGCAGGTGCTGACCCCTCCAGGAGTTGCTGAGAGTAACTGGATCAAGTCATCTGAAATCAGATGATCTTGTGTAGCTTTCTGGTGAGGGAAGAAAGGATGCAGATGAAGAACCTATTAGCAGTCGGTAGACTGAGGTAGCAACAGAAATAGGGGAGACATCAGGAAAAATTCTGGGCTGTAACAGGGCATTTCTAGCAGAAATATGCTGAAGTAGAGGGTTTTCTTCTCCAGCAAAGCTCTGCTGCAAGATACACAGGGCAAGGACCAGAAATCACCTGCTGAAGAGGCAGCAGAAGAAGGTAAGACCTCTGCTGCTCCTGACTGTGGCATTGCACATTCCCCTTCATGAAAGAAGTTTCATCTATCCACACACAAAACACCCTTGGCCAAGGGTTAGCTATGAACAGACAGCTGCCTTTAAACAGAAAACTAGCCCAAGGCAGCAGGGTGCTGAGCCCCATCAATGGTTAAAACAGGAGTGGGGTGGAGGGGCAAGAGAAAGGAATAGACACTGGATCCTTGAGTCAATACCCTAGAAACCTCATGAAAGAAAACAGGAGAAGAGAGGGGAAAAAAAAGTACTTTAACCTAAGACTCATAACCAGTCTGGGTCCCCAAGGGATGCCAAGGGGCCTGGTATTGATGCAGAACAGGAGAGCTGGAGAACGGTGTAACGCTGTCAGAGGTGCTCTGGAAGCCATAGCTCTCTTCTGACTCCAGGCTAACATAATCCACGTCGGCAGAGTAGCTGTGATAGAAGTTCATCTGCTGGCTTAACACACCCATGGCTTGCTGGGTATTACAGCTTGACCCGCCTTTTCCAAAGAGCCCGTCGTCCTCCACAGCCATGAAGGTGTACAGGCTCTGCCCATTCCCATAAGTCTGGCCACTGCTGTAAGCCTGGTGCACATTGGTCACGGCCTGAAGGTTTCTGCTGGTACCAACAGGGAAGCTCTGGTGAAACGTGGAGGGTATATCCAGGTACGAAGCCTGATGAAACCCATTCTAGGGGAGACAGAGAAGGCTGTTCAGTAATGCAGAGCACCACACAGATACACCCATTCTTTTGGATGGGTTCTTCTTTCTCCCCCACACCAAACAATAGCATCTTTTTGTACTCATTGTCCACACTGTAGACTAATAGTAGCAGAGATGACAAGATCTTAAGCTAGTCATCTCCAATTCAACATGTCTGGGAGCACCCCACTGGGGAGAAAAACAGCACGAGTAGCCTTGCTGGCCGTCTTTGACTATTGTGCTTTCTATACAGTCTCAACAGGGAAGTAAGTGGGCTGGAAACAAAGCTCATTTAGTGCCAGGACAGACTTAAAATAGATGCCACCGTGAGCCTTATTATGAGAAATACAACCAGGTTAGTAATACAGAGTCCTGTGCATTGTTTGAGATAGCAGGTTGAACATGATGTACTTCTCTCCACAGACTGGAGGAATCGTGACTGGTGGTGATGGGGGAAGGGGGAATTCTCTCACCTGTGGTAGATAAACTCCTTTTTCCCCCCACTGGCTCTCCTTCCGGCAACGTTTAAATTTCATCCGTTGATTCTGAAACCATGTTTTCACCTAGAAGTGATGGGGAAGGACATAGGGCATTAGAAATTCACACTCAGAGCTTACTACACATCCTAAAGATGTTTTGCCTTCTCCTACAATCGAGCTGCTTCTTGGCTCCTAATACTATACGTAGTTTCAGCAGCTATTGATACCAAGTAGACCCATGTATCTGTAGAATCACAGAGCAGAGACTTGAAAACCAACACTCTTACATCTCAGATCACCATAGGATCTTTCAGGACATCAAAAATCCTACCCAAAAGACAGGCAGAAAAGCAGCTTGTACAGCAGCAGCATCATCTCCCTGCTACTGCCAAGCTCAGGTCTGACTCACAAGTGAGTCATTCTGTCAGCCAGACACAGGTAGCTGGTGGGGCAAGGACCCTCTCTCTAGGGAGAGATCCAGGTGCCGCTCTGACTAACAATGGCAACTTGCAGAGCAGTGCAAGTACTTGATTTTTCATGTTGAGAGGCAACACATGTCCACACAGACCAGTAACCTGACTCTGCATAGCCCTGTCTCGTATGCACTGTAAAACACCTGCAGGGAGTGGGTGGATAGCACTGGAACCAAACACAAGAGGAAGACTGAGTCATAAGTTTTCACACCCTCTGCTCTCTCACATAAGCAATGGCATAAAACAAGGCCACGAAAGAAACTCATCTCTGGTGTCTAAGAAAAAGAGAAACAAAACATCAAAAAAACATGCTCGCAAGATCACTTCACACCAGGGATGCAACTCAGCTGCTCAGAGCAAGATGTTCACCTGCTTGTAGGTGAGCCCCAGGGAAGCAGCCAGCTCTCGGATCTGCTGGGGGCTGAGGTACTTCTGGCTCTGGAACCACTGGTGCAGGATTTGCAGCTGCTCCTGGGAGAAGGCCGTGCGGCTCTTGGCCTTCTTCACCACCCCCTCACCTTCCTCCTTGACCTTCTGGAAAGGGGGCTGGGGAGATGGACGCTCTGTGGTGGGGCTAGTGGCAGAGTCGGGGGTGTACTGGATGAGTGTCCCGGAGCTGGAGGAAGCCGGAGAGACATCTGAGGAGAAAAGACAGAGAACTGGGGCGAGTAGGGTCGGATGGAGATGACCTAAAGGCTACGGAGGCCAGTTTCTCGGGAGAATTTAAGATTGCGGGTGCCCTGGGGACTTGTAGGGGCTCCGCAGGCATCACAACGTGGAGAAATGGGTACAGGCACCCTTGGGCAGAGAAACCGAGACCTCTCTCTCTTCCCACCTCTGCCCCATCTCATCTGGACACAGAGGCCACGCTGCAGCCACTGGCAACAGCG
>NW_010183656.1:79662-104403 GCF_000695765.1 Mesitornis unicolor
GTGGCGGCGGGTCCCCGCCGCCGCGGCGAAGGGGAGGGCGTCCGCCGGCGGAGCCTCCTCGGCGGGCACGCTGTCGTCCATGCTCCCTGGAGAGACCCAGTAGTAGTCCCCGTACCTGACCGTGCCCGGGTAGGGCAAGTAGGGCGGCATGGCCAGATGGGCACTCATGACCGAGACCCCCAGCCCCAAGCAGACAGCGAGCAGAGATTGTGGTGAAGGCTGCGGGCAGGTACCCCATTAGGGGAAGATGGGAAGGGGGGGGTTGCTTTATGTCCTCCCCAGCCTGGCCTTGGCAAGAAGGGATTGTCACGGCCATTGTCATGTTAAAAAGTCAGTTGATTAGAGGGGAGGGGCTTTGGGGGGGGGAATATTCAGAGAGTGGGGGAGGGCTGGGACACCAGGCCTCGCTTCCCAACTTGGCTCCCAGGTGCCGTGGTGGAGGCCAACCCGTGGCTGCCAGCGCACCACTCCCTGCTGTGGGGGGGACCCCTGTTTCCCCCTCGGGGCCAGAAGGCCCGAGCAGAGCCGCCCGGTGAGTCGGACAGGGCTTAGCAGACACCATCCACCCCCCATTTAACACTCTTTTCTCCCCATCTCCGCCTCCTCACCCGTCCCCACCCAAAAGCAAAGAATGGAGGGGACCCCGGTGCCTGCTCCGGGGCATGCGGAGACGCTGCGTGTCTGCATTACAGATCGCAACCATCACGGCAAACAGATAAGCCCCTACCCCAAGTGAATACAGACTGGGGGTGGCACTTCGTAGCAGTGGCTGTATTTCAGGAAAGGGGGCTCAAAGAGAGCCAGGCTGATTCTGCAGCTGAGACAGGCAGGCCTGTCTGCAGGAGCACAGAGTTTCACCTTTTTCAAGCTTCCTGACACTTTAAAAAAAAATTCCTTTTAAAAGAAATGGTAGCTTAAAAAAACCCAAGGTTTATTTTCGCTGTGCACCAGAGAGAGGTGAGAATCCCACAGCCAGATCCCAAAGAAAGTGAGAGCAGTGCAACTACAAGAATATTAAAAATCTTAAGGATTTGAAGCCAGGGTCTACAGTCTATCTGTGGAAGCTAAACTCATCCCTCTCCCCCCACCCCTCACTATTACTGTTTCCTTTAAGGAAACAAAGCTTATTGGGAGGATCTCACAGCCTGGGAGTTACAAAACCTGGAAAACCACCTGGAATAAGTACAGATGAGGGCATGTGACACATTAAGCAAATTTCCCCACCTCCTCCGGTGCAAGGAAACAGGGCACAGGCACCTACCTCTGTACAAAGGCAGGGGAGCAGCTACCAACCTGTTGCACTGTCAAAAATCTTGTGGAGGCAACAAAGAGGGGCCTCCTTTGACTTCCATATATCTCCTCCTCCCCTCTTGAGTCATCATGAGAAACGAGCCCCAGCTGGTGCTCCAGACCCCCTGCCCCTGGGTAACGCTGCTCCCCCAGAAAGGAGATGGCCTTCTCAGACCCACCTTTGATCACCTCATTAACGCTGCCCTGGCTTCTTGGTTAGGATCCAGGCAGGATCCAGGCAGGGAGATGATGAGGAATGTGGGGGAAAGTGATTATAATTGAGCAAGAGGGACGAAATGCAGAGCTGAGACAGAAGTCACCCTGTGATTTTCGTCCAGATGGCTTGACTACTGCTGTCAGTCCCACTGATCATAGAATGGTTATGGTTGGAGAAGACCCTTAATGTAATCAGGTCCAACCGTTATTTAACCCTACCATGCCCACTTCTAAACCATGTCCCTGAGTGCCATATTTAGAGAGCTTTTAAATAACATCCAAGGATGGTGATTCAACCACTTCCCTGGGCAGACTGTGTCAGTCTTTGATAACCCACAGAAAGGGATTCCCCCATGGATATGAAGGTGGGGCCGAGGGCCACTGGTCCCTGTGGTCCCCCATGGACAGAGCTGCCCTGGGACACATGTGCTCCGTGTGGGAACTCTCCGAGTTCCCCAAAACCACCCTGGTGCAAAGACAGAGAAAAACACAGGGTGGATGTGTGTGTGTGTGTGTGTACATGAAGCCCTTGCGTTTGGTGATCTTTCAGCGGTAACACCTTAAGAGGTGCCCCGTGTCTGCCTCTATACCAGGCTAAATGATTTTCTGTACTGATGCAGTACTATGGTGAAGGACACTCGGCTGGAAATCCTGCTGCCTAGCTCCAGGAGGCACTGCCGCCCCCCCCTGCCTGCAGCCTCCTAGTCATCGGAGGGGACACGGCTTGTGGGGGATATCCTCGGCAGAGGGATTAGCATTTTACAGCTGGAGTAACACCGCCTCCGCCAGCAAATTGTCCCTCGAGGAACTGGGGGCTGGGAGGTGTGTTTGGAAACGCAGCAGAACTGCTAGTTGGCATTTTTGTTTATAGATCAGTTTTGATGCATAGATCAGACTTCCTCCCAAAGAGTAGTGTACTGTTAAGCAGTAGTGTGCATGGAACTGGTTTCATTTCCCTTCTCCTTCTTCTTTTTCTGTCTCCTTTCATATTTTGATCTTCTCATCCCATTTGTCTTCTGTTCCCTTTGTTTTGATGCTTTAACCACCAAATCTCTTTTCCGTATATCCCCTTTCCCATAATTTGCTCTCTCCCCAACTGTACCTTTAATCAGATGACCAAACATATCTTTTTTGTCTTTATGAGAGAAACAAGACTTGTGTGAGTGTATAAAACCATACCATCTCAAGTCAGAATTTATTTAGCAAAAGAAATCCAGTTATTTCCCCCCATATAAATGATATACATATAAACATACTGAAAGGTAAATCCAGAAGTCATACAGGCACAGAGGATGCTATGGGAATCATGATACAGACTTTTGAGACTCTCCCCAGAAAGCTAGGTCTGGGACATCTGCCCTGTGGCACCATCAGCCTGGGAACTGAATATATGGCCCATTAACTTCTAGAGCTGACATGCTTTTAAAAAGTACCTGTTGGGAATGACTCATAGAGCAGATGCAAGTACCCACTCGTGCTTCTTTTGGAGCTGTTTTCAACTGAAACAGCAACACAGTTCAGATCTAGTCTAGTCCTGTTCTTCCCAACAGGGCCAAATAGCAGCAACAATTTGTTTTTTTTCCCCAGGGTTGTTTCCCCCTCTCTCTTCATGCTGTGGCCACCCCTCTCTTTTGCAGTTCTCAATTCACGACATGCCTAATACTGGGGAGCATGTGTCAGGTGAGTAAGCGTAAGTTGGCTTTTTAAGTACATGGAAGTGAATGTGTTCACTCACTGGGCTGAAGCATGCCTTAACAAGCCTTTTCCATAATCATTCAGCAGCAAAGATAGAAGCTCAGATCTAAAAGCAGTCTTGGCCTCTTGGCCTGAGTGCAGGTGATACAGGACTGTGGCTGGAAGATATTTTCATCCAGCAAGTTCCCCCTATAAGGGATACCTCGTTAGTTTCAGTAGGGTAACTGCCTTCAATGGTCTGGAGCTCAGCCTTGTGCTGAAGTGATGCAAACACCGGTTTGCATGGACTGAAGCTGGGGAAGCAGCAGCTGGCTGATACTGTAAATCCAGCTCTGGAGCTCGTACCACTGGGGCAGAAATACTATGGGTTCCTTCCTCAGAGCGTTGCTAAATAATTATCATCAGCAGGTTAATGTTATAGTGGTAGAGGTTATCTCAAATTTTAAGTATATTGGGTGCTTTCCTTTAGCTAACTGGGTCCTCCTTTAGCTAACTCAAACATTGGTCATCTGTGTTTTGGTGAATACTGTGAAGGATCACTGTGTGTCTCTGTCATTCTGCTCATGTTTGTGAAGCTCAGTGAGGCAGCAGGGTGCAAGCTTCATATTAGTGAACAGGGACCCATGGTCTGAGCCCCATTAACCCTCAGTGGTTTCCCTGGGAGCCATCATCTTCTGCCAGGGAAGTGCGTGGCTGGGAAAGGCGGGTAGAAATCCCTCCCTTGTTTTCTGTTGAGTGTCTGGCTTTTCTCCCAAGCAGGCACATTTGATTTTTTTAATTTTTTTTTTTTCTTCTTCCCGAATTGAACACTCCTCAGGTTAGGTGTACGACAGCACTCCTGCCCTGCGGCCATCACTACTCCCAGCCCTTGGCTCCGGCCAGCTTGCCCCCTGTAGCGTGGTCACAGCTCGCAGTCTGGACCCGAGATGCCACGTCTGTGGGAGGACAAGAAAGAACAACAAAAATTAGACTCTCATTCATATTGAAATACAGTTTTCCTTTCTCTTGACTCTTAAGGGGAGCAGGTCGAGAAAAAGCACAAAGCTGCTCCCTCCCACTAACAACCCAGTCTCTCAATCACCCGAGAACGACTGGATGATGTAGCCTTTTGTTAGTAGCGGAGAGGCAGACTGGGACAGAGGAGCCGTGGCACAACACCGAGGGACTCCCAGGAAAGGCAGAGAAATTGCCTATCAAAAACCAGGTGGGACGCAGGCTAGTGAGCCAACCCAAATTTCTAGGGTTTGATGGGTCTGTTCTTTCTTAACCAACCCTTCATCCATGCCTGCCACGCACATGATACTGGAGTGCTATATAAAGCACTCATCTCAAGAACCATTCCCTACCAGTGGCCATCAACTGGAATATGGAATAGCGTCCCCAAGGGAAGCTTTGTGAGCAGCACAGCTCGGAGCCAGGGTTTTGCAAAGTCCTGGAGTACACAGAGAGATTGTGCGTATTGGGCAAAAACCTTCCAAGTGTCCTCTCCGCTCGGATTCTCTCCTCTTCCCTTTCGTTGTTTCTCAGGCTCAGTTAGGTGTCCTCTTATTAAAAGCAAGTGGCATAGCTGTGTGCAGTTGCTTTCTGCCGTTGCCACCACCAGAGGGGAATAGCAAGTCCTGTGTAGGAAAACAGTGTAGGAAAGCCTTAGGAAAGCCTCAAAACATGAGTCACCTCCCCCTTCCTCCTCCAAAAGGATGCTCTGTATCAGGCACTTTGCCTTATTCCCCCCCCCCCCCAAACACCACGGCCTTATGAAATAAAACAGGCCATTTTTTTTTTCCTGAGGCGGCTTTGCTCGTCTTCCCCATTCTGATGGAGGCAGTTCCCTACAACTCAGACAGCGAGAAAAGCCTATGCAAAATCCATCACTGCCAGAGCCTTCGGTTCAAGCATGGCACTGAAGTGGTGGCTGATTTCCACCTGCGCTTTCTTGAGTCCACTGTGTACTGTGGCACCTGCTTTCTTCCACGTCCCTCATCCGAGGCTGATCTCACGTATTTCACCACCATTAATGCCTATCAGAACAGGACTAATGAGGATTATGTGCCAAATGGATGACTGTAATTACACTTGTGTGGGTCGTAAGTGGGCACACAGTTTGCAAGTGTTGCTAATGCATCCCACTAACCCAGCCCTTCCAAATTAGCACGTAGTTTTCAGGCAGGTCGCTGTGCCCAATCTATGCCATCTGGGTTTTTTAAGCCCCAGCAGATCACCTGTGAGGCAAGTATCTAATTACAGCGAAGGCTGGGATTAGGGAAAAGGGTTTTCAAATCTGTCAGGGGTTGAGACAGGGATCCCCACATTGCCTGGCCCTTACCCCCACCTGTCCACCCTCTCCTTTTCTCCACGACTGGCTCTTGCACACGCATTTGGGGGCCATTAGCAAGTGTGAGAGCATGAGGCTCCCTGGCTGCCAGCTGCTCTGCATCTGAATGGCAGAGCTGGTGAAGCCCAGGGCTGTGGAATGGGATCTGCAAGTGGATGTTGTCTGGGGCCGACGGAAGAAAAAGATTTACCTGCTTTTGTCTAGCAATATTTAGATGGCCGGCTTGGCTGAGGTGTAAAGAAAAAGAGACAAAGAAGAGGTGAGCAGTGAGAGGCCGTGGCTTTTTTAATTGCATGTCATTTGTCTAGGAACTGAATCCAGTGAAGGGTGAAGGTTGAGGAGGAGAATGCAGCATTGACATCAGATAGTGGCATAAAGGTAAAAATTATCAGTACTTCATTTCCTTTAGATTGTCTGTGGAGAACCAGCTTATATTAGGCCGTGAAAGTACATATTTTGGGCTGCAAAGAAAGACTCAAGACTGTATTATCGACTGCGTCTCTTCCCAGACTGCAAGGTCAGAAAGAGCCACAGAATCATGGAGTGAAATAACTCCGGACCCTCAGACTCTCCTGTGACAAAATAAAACTGCTTCCTCAGCACAGATTAGTCATGAAGGAGGAGCAGCCATGATGGTCTGTGTCGGGAACATAATCTTGCTAAAATTCCTGTGTTGTGCTGCAAACCCCAGTTGTGCTCTCCATGCAAACTCTGGGGCTAAGACATGCCTGAGAACACCTTCCCTTAACCCCACTCACTACTAAGTTGCTTTACTATAGTTGTAAACAGCCTAATAATAGTGTCAGAGTGCCTGCAGATGCAAAGTAACCTCGCACAGCATTGCATGGCTTTGGTGCAAAGATGCAGGTGTTGACTTGTGATCTAGCAGGTCCTTCTGACATGGTAACCCCCTCAGCTGTCTCTCTTTACTTACTGGACCCGACAGACCTCCTGGCCTCTGCAGCAGAAATGGCTAAGCCGGATGCAATTTATCTCTCCTCAGTTCACAGTCAGCACGCCGACACAAACCGCTGAAGTTTTCGGTTTCTGTCAGTACCCATCTGCTCTGCAAACCCATGTGCTGGCCCCAGCTGCAACTCTGGTGTCTGTCCACCAGCTTCACCCAGTTACGGGCACAAGGCAGCAGCATTGCGCAGGCTATTGAACAGCATGTTCCCCAACACAGCTCAGTGATGAAGGCCAGACCCTGTTGCACTCCTCTTCTGTGATTTGGTCCCCAGAGAACAAGTCTACACTGGTAAATGCCTGTCCCTTGCATGTGTCATTCATGCACTGGAGAGAGCCACTTGCAGCACCTGAACCCCGTCTCTTGGATGCAGTCATGGCAATGCTGAGGCCTGCTGGCAGCCTGCTTAACAGTGATCGGCTATAGCACCAAGGAGCAGGAGGAAAAGAAAATGCTCAGAATCAGGCTGTTGTATATAACATCCTCTTCCTAGCTTTAAAACATCCCCTATGGTGAAACACATGAACATCTGTTTTCTACCTCCTGAAGTTAAGGCCAAAAGAGAGGAAATTAGCCCAGGGGGGCAGGTGCTGATTTCTGTTCCCTCTGTGTAACTGGGAGAATTCCTTAGTAGGGCTGGGTTATGGTCCCATGACGTTCAAAGGCAGTTTCACATCGGCTTGGATGGCACTGAGGTTTGAAGTTATTCTGTGCTTATAACAGTGTACTTGAATGTATAATCTGACTCTTTACTTAAATGTGACAATACATGCATTCCTGGACAAAGAAATAAAGACAGACACAGTGAGAAAAAGGTGGGCCACATTAAGTAAAGGGGAGGAAAGAGAAAAAGAGAACAGAAAACCAGTCTATTCCGTCTAGGTTCCTAGATTGCCTTCATCGTTATGGTGTCTGAGCATTTTCCGGTGGAGTATTCAGCACCCTGACTCAGATCTGCCCCATGTGGTTCTTCCTTTCTTTCTCATCCTCTCCAGAGGGAGAGAACTGCATGTGCTGTGGAGAATCTCTCTTTGGGTTAGCTGGCTTGGTTTAGGTCTTGCTCATAATGAGCTCACAGCTGTTTGTATTTGGGATGTATGTTGGAGAGGTGAACCTTCTACTTGGAAAGCGAAGCTGCGAGATCGGGGTATGTTGTAGGACAGCCTTACTATGACCCCAGGTACAACTCTGCCTCCTGCTTAGACTAGATTTTCACAGGGCTAGAGAGCTCCCCTAGAGAGCACTTATCTCTGTGGCTTGGTTATGGATAATGATAGAGTTTGAACAGCTTGAAATTAAGAAGCTGCAAAACCCAGCTGAGTTGCTGGTTAGTTATTCTGGCAGTGACCTGCAGGAGTGTTGTCCAAACTGCAAGCAAATTCAATGCAATTACATTGGGTAGTTCTGTGGCAAAATGATCTACTCATGGCCTGGCTTGGCACGACCTAAGTTATCAGGCTTGGGGAAAGACTGCTGACAAAAGGAAGATACAGTCCTAATTAATCACTTTCCTCAAGCAGGTCACTCTCCACCTCACCTCACTCTCAGAAGCGCACATAGCAGTGGGTAACTTCTATTGCATTTTTTGTTTGCCACACGTGCCAGGACACTGAGGCACAAGACTTTGCAGTGGCCTGGCAGTCTTGCTAGGCTTGGAGAGAGCATGAGGCAATTCATGTGTTTTTGACACCTTGCCTTTTTGGGCTGAGAAGAGGTGAAGATCTGGCCTAGGCATCACATGCTGACAATGCCTCCTGCCCAGACTGCTGTTTATACTTAGGAAAAGAGTATACAGGCTGTGATACTGCTGCTTTCTGTGCCCCAGCCATGAGCACTGCATGGAGAGGGGCAGAAGGCTGTTTGGGTTTGTCACATACTTGTTAAGACATTTTCTCTCACAGACCTTTGCTGGAACGGATGCTTCCTGCCAGGAGAGAAGTGTGGAAGCTGGCTACTCCCTATCCCAAAAGACAGCTGCAGGGAGTGTGGCACTTCCCTTGTGTGCTGCTGCACAGGGAGAGGATCATTGGTATCCTGGCCTTACCTGGGCTGGAGCACTGCGGTTCTCAAATCTCTTTAAACATCTGAGGGAACGCTATTTCACGTGGAGAGTCAGTCACTTCACGTTAGTCCAAATAGCTGCACTGACCCGAGCAAGCATCTCCTCACAGTTTTCTGCAGTCAGCTCCATCTCACACCTGAAAAGATGAAAGTGTAACCCTGTCCGCAACCAGCCCTGGGAGCCCACCCAGAATCAGTGACTGTAGCCCTGATGTGAGGGAGAGTCGGTCCTGAGTCACAGGGATGGGGAAGAGGGTCCCCAAAGCCAGCATTTTGCAGATAGGTCACTTCTGGGAAACCATAGCATCCTCTTGTCTGAGGCTGAACCTGGGGGACCGGTCCTCCCAGCGATCTCCTGTTTCACCCTCACGCAGCCACCAAGGGGCAGCAGACAGCAGCGGTAGCGGCGGGGGGGGGGGGGGGCTCCCCCCCCCCCCCCCCCCCCCCAGCCTGTTCCAGTTGTGAAGCATAGGAATGAAGCGAGGGAGGCTCCCTTCCCCCGAGCCTCCCAGCTGATGAGGGCTTTTTTAGCCCTGCCGTCACCGTCACCATAGCTGAGTCCGTGGCGAGTGAGGTGGGCAAGGGCTGGAAGCAAAGCCGGTGAGGGGAACTGGAAGCTGGCATCTCCCATGGGAGAAGGATGAGGCAGAGGCAGTGATCTGAGGTGGGGTAGGTTACACCCCCGCCCCAAACCCTTGGTGCCAAGAGCTGAGCTGCAGCAGAGGGACAGGGCAGATGGGGAAACATTCAGATGAAGAAGTCCCTCTGATGGGAAGGAGGAACATTGCATTTTTATCTCAGCATCGTCCAGCGCTGTCACATGAGTAAAATATTGGGGAATTTAGTGGCATAAGCTTTCTTCCTTTATTCTCCTTTTGCTTTGTCTATTAACTCATAACAGGATTGGCTCCTGAAGGCTGTTTCTGAGAGGACAATTTCAGGTACCTTCATGAGACATCCAGAGAAGTCTTGTGAACCTGAGTAAGATACACAGTGATATCAGCTGTGACAGCACATGCATCCAGGAAATTCTATTTACTCATTTCACATCCAAAATAAATGCTTGAAAACATAGTTCCCCCCCGCCCCCCCAGCAATTCTTGCGTCTTTCTGCTCTTCCCCAGCTTTGATTTCTCTTCTTCAGGCTTGCAGCACCCACCAGCACCTGTGTTTAGAATAAGATTTGTGTTGCTGGCAGAAAGTCCCAGACATAGCCCCTGTAAACTGGTATTTGCATTGGCATCAGCCTAACTGGCTGCAAGCTGGTCCTGGCTTAATTTGTGCAAAATTCACATCTTCGCTTGTTTGCACAGAGGGAAGGACTAGCATCCTTTCGAGGGTGACATGCCAGACTGTAACTGACTTTTTGCAAAGGAAAGACTGAACGTGCCATGAGAAATCTCGCAGAAGTGCTGACTCAGCTCCTCTGTTCTCAGAGGCAGTTGAGACTTGTTGGTCTCTGCTTGTGTTTCTTTCAGCATGACAGAGTTACCAGCTCCTGGCTTTGCTGCAGGCCATTCAAATTCTCTGTGGGTGCTGTTTTTGCTACCTATGCAGCAGGCAAGTGCCTTATGAACTAGAGTTTCCACTAGACAGATACCTGTACAATAAAGGCCACAACAGGGGGGAAATTTCCTGTGCAAATAAGCCCTTCATCTAAAACAAGGTTCTGAAAGTTTCAGTCTGTGGAGTGCAAACCACAAGAGTACGTGGCCTGAGCACCTGGAGGGCTCAATTAGCCTGGGAATCAAGCAGGCCATATGAAATGAACCTAAACTTCCCCTGCTTTAGGATGATGTTGCTAACAGTTCTCAGCAGGGCTGGGGCGTATGCCAGAGGCCAGGCTGGCAAAGATTAAAGGCTTCAGCTGAGGTAGGGGAAGGATTGCTTTCCCCTTCACCATGCTCTTCTGGTCTGTCTTCTTTGCACATGGGATGAGTGAGCCTCGTAGCATGGGGTATCCAGCATTTTCTTCCCCTTGCACAGACAGGGTGGAAGTGTGGAGTTACAGGGGAGCCTTCTGTGCCTGCCCCATCTCTGATCTCCCCTCAGGTTTTCTGCTTATTCTTGTTATTTTTCTTGTTTGCTTTTATTTCTCTCATGTGTTTTTCCTGTTTAGTTTGCTCTCCAGATGGTTTGCCATTTTAAATTCTCATCTTCCTGTATTTTTTTCCTTTGTGACTCTGTATGTCCTTGCTCTGTTTCCTTGGTTTTGTGTGACGTGCAGCAGTCTCTGGCCGGTAACCAAAGCAAACTTCATTTGAAGCCAAACATAGCTGCTGATAGAGTTGATTTTGTTGCACTCACTGCTTGCACCAATATGACTGCAACAGTAGCTGCCATCAGCTACAAGGATGCAGGCAACATACCAGTGGAGACTAGACCTCTGTTTTGCCCCTTTCTGCTCTGTTTTATTTTAGTTATTTTTTTTAATGGAAAGGGAGAATTATCTTGTTCTCTTTTATGATCCTCCTTCATTTTTGTCCATTTATATTGTGGGGATAATAAAGTGCTCTCAGTGTGCATGGTATTGGCACTACCGAGGGCACTGTGAAGGTCACCAGTGCTGAGAACTTTGCACCACCTATGCTCTCTGGTATGAGGGCAATCTCTCCAAGTAAACCAAGGGGTGGTATCAACCTGGCAGCTTCACCTGCTTTCCAACTCTGCCTCCTAAATCACAGTCAGATGGCATCAAGCTTCTTTGCATGCTCACAGGAGCCAAAGCAACAGTAGATTTTTAATCTTCAACTTCCAGCTGTTTCAATGCTTGCATGTGTGCAGATGCTCTTTATTTGTGTCAAAATATGTTGTGTCTTAGATGAAAGCCCTATCCACCTACCTAGCATACTGCTGCACAGCCTTACAGGTACTCCTTTCCTGCCTAATGGTAAGGATGACAGGATACCAGTCTGGAGGAGATAAAAGTATCCATTAGCACGATCAAAACAAAGTTCTGTTGCAGTAGCACAGTGAGGTATAAAAGTTCATGGCCATTTGCTGTTGAGGGCAGGAGAACTTTCCCACACTATGAAGCTGAATATCCATACTGTTTCCAATGTGCCATGGACACTACCCAGCTCAGCAGTTCTTTTGGCTTTGACAGTACTCATCCCTAATTTAAAACTCAGAGACTCGTCTCAGGGAACTCCTGCCCCAGTAGCAACAACAGATAGTAGGGGTGGGAGACAGCAGTAGAAGAAAAGGTAGGATCTGTATTTGCAGCAAAGTCCAATACTGTGTTTAAGAACCTCAGCCTTCTGAAGATGAACCTGTCAAAATGTAGATCTCGCTTGTGTGCTCTTAGTCCTTCTGCAGCCCTTTAGGTTGGTTTCTATCTTGGAGACACAGCAGTGCGTGCAGGAATGTGAGCTGAGCTGGCCAAGATTGTTTGGTTTTCATTGGGAAAGGTTGCTTGGACAGAACCAATAGGTTTCTGTTAAGAGTTTCAGTGGTTTGTTGGTTGTTTTTTTTTTATCTTCAGGCTGAAAAGAAGGAGATTAACTGGGTGAGCCACTCCTGAGTGAGACTACCCTTTTAAAATAGTTTTTCATACCCCTTTTTAAATCTGGTTCTGTGGCATCCCAGCTGCGTGCCACAGGCTATCAGCTGCTTCAGAGGACAACACAGTCTGTGGGGGAGAAGCCAGTGAGACTGGGAGGGAAAGGAAAGAGGGACCCTGTTTGTGTCGTGAGTCAGAATAAAAACATCTCATCAGGGTGGTGCTTTTCAGGAAAAAGAATTGCTGATTTCTGGCCAGCTGTCTTCAAGCTTCGCTGAAGTCAGTCAGGAAGGGTTATTTCTGGGAAAACGGAATTTCCCAAGTTTGCGATGCCGTGTTTCATGTCACATTGCAGCTTTCCATTTCAGTTTGCTTGCGTGCCTGGATATTTTTGATCAAAATCCATCTGTTCCTTTGCAGGGCTGCTTTC
Organism: Mesitornis unicolor; assembly: GCF_000695765.1. Lineage (NCBI taxonomy): Eukaryota > Metazoa > Chordata > Aves > Mesitornithiformes > Mesitornithidae > Mesitornis > Mesitornis unicolor. The sequence goes on from NW_010183656.1 coordinate 92,156, forward strand.
TGAGCTCTTTTTTTACTACCGTCTGCAGAACTGACTGGATTAGAATTAAACATTAAAAAGTCTATGGAGAAGACCATTCATCCCATCCTTCCCAATAACAGAACTGCAAGGGTGGTAACTGGCAGCAGAACAGCAATAACAAACAGCCAGGGATAGTCCTGCTGCAGTCCTACAAACAGTTTGTGCTGTACTAAGTGGAGCTATCCTGCTTTAAACCATTTGCAAAGAGATGATGCAAGCCCAATAAAGCAACATTGTTTTGGGATTTGGACTTTAGCCCATTTCAGAGCTCACCCTGCTCCTTCTTTTGGCGTCACTACAAAATCCCAGTATAGAATCACAGAATCACAGAGCGTTAGGGATTGGAAGGGACCTCAAAAGATCATCTAGTCCAATCCCCCTGCCGGAGCAGGAACACCTAGATGAGGTTACACAGGAAGGCGTCCAGGCGGGTTTTGAATGTCTCCAGAGAAGGAGACTCCACAACCTCTCTGGGCAGCCTGGTCCAGTGCTCTGTCACCCTCACTGAGAAGAAGTTTCTTCTCAAATTTAAGTGGAACCTCCTGTGTTCCAGCTTGTGCCCATTGCCCCTTGTCCTATCATTGTTTGTCACCGAGAAGAGCCTGGCTCCATCCTCGTGACACTCACCCTTTAAATATTTATAAACATGTATAGACACAGTCTGTTGCCTGAAGTGAAGATAAAGCTGTCCTGGCTCATGTTGTATCTTTCTAAGGCTAAAGAGCCAGGGCAACCTGGGGCCAGAAAGAAGAAAATGAAGTTTTCCTCATTCCCTGTCTCACAATAGATTTCACCTGAACTGGAACTTTTTCCCTTGCCATGAGCTTTTGCCAAAACCCTTGGCCCTACCGCCCCCTGCACAGCCATCATGGCCTTAGAGAACCTCTTTATCCCCATCTCTCCTTTCACTCATCTACCACCCACTCCTACAGCTTGAATTTTCCTTCTGGAGATGCACAGATTCAAGAGAGGAGACAGACACAGGGCTGATCTGGGGACAGAGATCAGAGACAACTTCCACTGCCTAGCTGTGCTGCCTCTGCCATGCTGGTGTGTGTTTGTGTCTGAAAAGAAGCATGCAGACATCAGCGTTGAACCAGAGGGCAGGCAGGGTTTCCTCAGAGCTACTGGTGCTGGTGTAGCAAAGGGCTGTCCATGGGCTGGAATGGGATGGGGCATTTTCAGGCTGGGGATGGGAGCAGTGAGGCAGATTACTCACCGACTGTGCATGATGCAGGCTGTCCCGTAGGCAAGAGCAGGGGACAGTCCTCCCCAAGCCTCCTCAGCTCTGCTGGCTCATCCCTCGAACTGGTGTGCCGCGGATGTGTAGGCAGCTGCCTTGCTGCCTCTGGGGTGGCATGGAGAGAGCTGGGTAGTGCTGAGGGGTGGACTGGGTTCTGCTACCACAAATGTCTCCATGAAATTCCTCTTGCAAATGGACAACTAGAGCTGCACGGAGATGTGGTGTATCCCGACCTGGCTTCCTTTGCCTCTGTCTGACTCACGTTCCCTATTTATGGGAAGAGTTTTCTTGAGGTGGAGTAACCAAAGGACAGTGTTACCCTCTGGGGCAGTCTCTTGGCAGTGAGGAGACAAGTGTATGGATTGCACATGGATGATGCAGAAAAGTGATGTATCCTCTATAAAGTGAGGGAAATCCTTCATGTTATTGCACTGCTCAGTCAAACTTTTCCCATTCCCTTTTTCTTTCTTCGGACACAAGCTTTCAAAACAGAAGCTACTTCACTGTCTGCCCCTCACTGTCATCCAATTAAAACTCTTTGAAGATCATTAGGGCAGCACATGCATTATAAAACAAGGGAACAATAACAGGCATGAGTAATTTTCCTGAGACATTTATTTGCCTGTTGTTTTTGGGACTCTGAACTGTCCCTCTTGTTCTTTGTCCCAGGGGACTGGACAAATATATAATGTCAGATGAGTGGCTGTGACACAGGTCTGAGGCTGGAGGGGCTGAGCTGTAAGGAAAGACTTCAGAACCTGACAGCAAAGGTCAACAACAGCCAAAAGGCTACAGAGAGATGTGCTGGGGAGGGCTGTGAATTTGAGATACACTGGTTTTGGTGGCAGTTGTTTCCTGTAAAGGTCCTGGCTTGTACAGATTCTCCTTTTCACTTCAGCTCTGGGAGTTAAGTGATAAAGGCTGCTTAACAAGATCACAAACAGGTTTGGGGAACAGAAAGACCCAGCTGTTGGGGGACCAACATTCAATACATGCATAGGAAACTTTCCCTGATACTCTGCAAGCTTTTAAAAAGGGAAAATTAATCACAAAAATGCAGTTATGTTATGGTTTTCATTTCCTTGAGTAATGAAGATAAATATAAAGAGCAGCATACTGAATGAGATAAATTGTACTAAAATATTATGACTCATACGTCTCATGTCTGAGCCGTCAGAACAAGGTATTTGATATTCCTGGTTGAATTACCTACCTGCTGATGATCTCACACCATGTTTTTCATAATTGTATCCAATCTATTGCTGAAATAACAAATATGGCTAGGGTGCTCAAAAGGCAAAATTATTGTGGACATATCAATCAAAGTAATTAGTTTTCTTCATTGGGTACCTACCAAACTAGTTACTTAACCTGCTTCCTCTATAACTCTGTCAGTCCCCTCTAACTAATAATACTTATTAATTACCTGGCAGACCCTTGACCATTAATGCCAGACCCGAGCAGTGCTGTTGGTCATTGGCAGGTGCTGTGAATCTGTTTTAGCTCAGGTGTGGGCCCACCACCACATTCTGACAGGGCTCTGCCGACTGCCCCAGCTGTGATTTTGTGCCAGCATATGCCCTGTGTGTGTGAAGCTGGTGTTCCAGGTGGTACCGAGCATGGGTCATGCTGTGCATCATAAGTATGCACTCCTGTTGCACAGAGCAGATGTTTGGGCAGCTTCCCTGGCCAAGGGACTGGCTGTTTCTGAGGGCAACCACCATCCCATGACATGGAGGGCTAACATGTTACATCAGCAGTGCAGGATGTAATTTTTATTCCGTCCTAGGACACTGCAGCAGTGGGAGGAGGGAGTTCAAGTGCTGGGTGTTTGGAATACAAATGCCCTCAACATTCAGCCTTTTGTTGCCAGCTCACTCAGAGGAGGTTAACTGGTGGCTTGAACACGTGATGTAAAGCTGTCTCAGCACAGCAAAAGTATCTCTTTCCCCCAGCTGTGGGAAATCCAGATCAGCATGCTGTGTTGCTATTGGAGTACACAGGAGATGATGTAGCCTTGAGCAGGAAAAGCAGTCTCTGGAAGACTGGAAGAGAACCCAACCTAGGAAATGCTGTGTTCCTGTATCTCAGGCTGTGTTAGTTTTATGCCCTTGTGTCATTCACTAATGTTGGGTGCATGGTTGAGAGTGAGTGAGGATTACAGGTAAATTTACTAATCCTGAGAAATTGTAGCTGTTGCAATGAGTGTGTGTCCATCCACTAAGTGCTTTCAGGAGTCACAGATGCAAGCAATATGGTTTGTGGAGCTAGAGGTGAAGTAACATATAGAATGGGAAATCGCTTCTGGGGAAGAGATACAGACACTGCTTAGTGTCAGCCCATCACATACTGCTTATGTTGACAGGGTCGCAATCATGACGAGAAAAACTTACCTACGCAGTTGCAGATAAGCAGGCACTTCTTTATTACAGCGCTGAGGAGACGTAGAGGATAGCTCCTCTAACTGTGCTCTGAAGGCCATACATTTTCAGGCCTCATTTATACATTTCTAACAAAGCGATTTCACTATACAAGTATGCATAAAATGTCCGCCTTTTAATTTGCCCTTTACCATGATTGGTTCCTTATAAATTTTGGCATGCAAAAGCGAGAAAACAAGATTTATTACCTAATCCTTGTCTTATTACAACTATTCTAAGTTTGGTATGTACCTGGGAGGCCTCGGTACCAGGGGTCCAGCCTCACCTCTTGGACCAGGTGGCCCTCCAGCAGGACCAGGAGGACTGATGGAACCAATATTACCTCTTTCTTCTTGCACCAGGAATACCATCAGCACCTTTGCCATCAGGTTCTCCCTTATCTCCTTTTGGTCCAAGGCTTCCAGAAGCTCCTCTTTCTCCCGGCATTCCCCATAAACAGGCACCCCTGGTACGTACTTTCTCTAAGCACTTATGCACATATATCTTGTAATTTCAACTTTGCAGTTTAAGCAAGCACCTACTTTAACTACTTTAATCAATCAAAATGTTTTCTGGACTACACCACTTACATTTTCGAGTGAAGCTGTTGACAGGCACATTCCAGTGAGCAGAGCTGCTGCAGTTTAGGAAAGTACCATCCCATCTCTTGACTTCAGCTCAGGTCATGTTTACTGCTGTCAGAGTAGGGTCACTGGAATGGATTGTGTAAAAAAATGCATATTGCACATTATCCTGCAAGAAACTTTGCCTTCAAATCTCCACTCAGTTCATTACAGGCTAAGTGCTACAATTTTATCTTAAAAGTGTTCTGCATCCCAATCTGAAATTTCCAGAGACCCATTCCTTAGTTTTTCAGTCAAAGGTAGGTGAGTTTATCACAACCTTGAGCTTCATGAATTTCTACCATGAAATTCCATTTATGTCTTTTTTTTTGTTTGGTTGGGCTTTTTTGTTGGGTTTTTTGTTTGTTTGTTTGTTTGTTTGTTTTAAATGACAGAAGTAGCATATTTATTACCTCACATGTATGCACTCCTGGCAGAACTTTTCTGGTAGTATTTGTGATCCTTTTCAACTTTCAGAAAGTTGTACTGTCGCTACACAAACTTACCGTGCATGCACAACCAACCATGTCAAAGTGAACACACTGGTCATGCATGCCTTTACATCCTCTTCCAAGCCACACACAAAGTTTGCCCATCGGGTTAGGGTGATATACATTGGTTAGCCAACAGCCTCAGTGCTCACTTTGTCCCTCATGGAGAGAAGCAGTTTCTGAGGTAGTCAGCACTCAAGCCAAGAGAGTTTGACATGTTGGTGTCAACATCTGGCACCAGCTCCAGCATCAGCCCTGAAATCACTGAAGTGCCTTGTCCCTCAGAAGAGACGGGGCTCAGTAATTTTCTTCAGGTACTCTATAAAAAGAGAAATGGAAACCAAAATCCTCATATTGTCAACTCATGCAGTTTTGGGATATCCCAGCTAAAGGAAAAAAACCCAAGGCCAGTTCCTGAAGGGCCAAATACCTCTGTCACTGTACTAGGCCAAAGCTGTCTCTGTGCATCCAAGCAGTGTTAAGCCTGAGGTAGCCTCCCATCCTGGACTACAGAGTGCTACCAGCACACAGAGTTTGGCATAGCTCACCTTGAGGAAGAGCTGGTCCCTTCATGGGTCTACGAGGAGTCACTTGAGTGTCATTGTTTCCTGCTCCCCTGGGCTCCTAGTCTAAGCAGAATTTCTGCAGCACTCTCTCTAGACACATCTGGTCCCTGTTAGCTTAGGCTTGGTGTCTTGTGAAAGTATCTGTAACGTTTCCAGACCTGAGCCGGCAGTGCTGTGCCTCAGCCAATGAACCCAGCCAAACTTTGCACAGAGCCAGCTAAGCTCTCTGCATCCACAGTGCAGTTAATCTGCAAACAGAATATGAGCTCCTGAATAACAGGTAATTGTAGCTGCTCTTCAGCGTCACCCTAGGATTGTGAGTCTTTTGCCTTGGCCGTGTTTTCAGAAAGGGCCTGGCAAACTTGCTGAGCTGCACCATGTTCTTCTAGCATAGTTCTTCAGTGAACAGTAGTAACTCTGTGGGACTTAGGAGCTACTATCTTTCCTAAATGTCTCCATAGAAAATCAGTATAACAAAACTCAAAGAGACCTTAAGGAAGAGTGTCACCAAAATCAAGAATAGAAAAACATCTTAACACCAATGTAGCATTAAGCAGCAGGCATTCTTTAATTGACGTTGGATGTGAGGGGGATTATATATTCCATCCAAGCTCACACAAGTAACGCCACTTTTCTTACCATATTTATACACAAAAGTTTCAGGATTACATAATCTAAGTTACAATGATTGGGATCTATTTAAATATAATTGTAATACATTTAAATATATACAGAATAATTCTTGGATCAAACTGCACTTGTGTACAAGGGTTGTTTTGGTTGTCCCTTGTGGTTCTGATGAGTCTCTTAGCATCCTTCTCCCATGCATGGTCTTGTCTTGGCCCATAATTTTTATTTGTAGATTCCTCATGTTTCTTATCTTGGCCTCAGCTGGTGTTCTGCTGGTTTATCTGTAGTCCTTCAGAATGTACAAGGATGTATCTGTATCAGGATGTATCAGTATACTAGGATGCATCAGTCACAGCTACAAAAATCATGTCCTTGAGTATGTTCTTGTTTGAAGCTCTTTGCAACAGGAGGAATGTGATTTTACTTTACAAATTTCAAAATAAATGCATTTTGCACCCCTTGTACTGTCTTTTCCATATACTCACCAGCACCAAGATGTGAGAATCTCAGTGACCTGGCCAGAATCACTTATGTTAAAGAGAAATGGTGCAGGGTAAGTACTGGATCTCAGTAAATGGCTTGATAAAACAGCTGTTTTAATAAGACGGAAGAAGAGGAATATAGACAACAAGGAAATCTAACATCCCTTCAGATGCTGGGCACCCCGTGTTCATGCAGTGTTGGACAGACCCCAGATGGATTTCCTTGTGGCACACTCCACAGATCCTGTCTGTGAAGGCAAGCTCTGAATTTTTGGTCATCTGAGCTGTTACATATTTTCTTACAGGAACTCAATTCTGTTCCTAAAAGGCGTTTGAACTTCCTGCTGCGCTTGTATTAATAGATTACGGCAGGGCCAGGCAGGTTGTGCAATCGCAGGTGCCAAGTGGGAATGGTCTGCAGGCTCCTCTGTTACAATCCGGCAGCTGAGCTCGTCCTGCGGCTGAGGGGGGTGTGCAGCATGGCACAGCCTGAAGGCCACGCTGCACAGACTGGTGTCTATAAATTACTGATTACATGAGTAACTTAGCTTCTCAGTCCCTAAGCACAGGGCCCAAGAGAGCAGATGCAGCCTGTTGGAGATCACCAACTCCTCAAATGCCATGTCTTCTGCAAGGCTCCTGATACACGGTCCCCTCTCTTCCTCCAGAGTAACTCTTCACCTTCTGTGTTTGGCAAAGAAGATGACTGAGTTTGACTGATTCCTTGTGAGTGATGTCTCCCATTGAAGGTATTAGTGAGTGCTTTGCCCTTGACAGAACTCTGATAGTGTGGAAAGGTCTCGCAGGGCGTGAGGCTGCACCACCGCACTTCCCATGTGGCTGAACTTTGGGTACTTCAGAGGAAAGGCCTGTGCTTCAGACAGAACAGCTGCACCACTGGGAGGGGTTTCCTGCACAGAAGAATAAATCTTGGAGTTTTTTCTACTGACAAAGCATTATCATCCCTTTCAAACTTACAAGCAGGCTTCAAAGAGATTGTCCAATTATTACATTTTTAACCGTAAAAGTGTACCAGCCCTCACTCCCCAACTATGGGGTGAGGAAAGAGCACTGCAAAGGGCAGGCTTGTAAAGACGTGTCATTATGTGGCAGCAACCGCTGTCAAACCACTTTGTTTTCCTTTCCTCTTACATCACCCTGTGCCAGTGAAGCCTGGGTTGTGCTCTGTTACCGGCCTCCGTCAGCAGAAGAGAAACAGAAACAGAAAGGAGGAAGGCACCGAAGGAGAAAAGCGGTGCGGGAGGGTTCACAGGGAGCAGAGAAACCATGTACGGGAAGAAGATGAGAGGGTAACAAACAATTTCTGATCAAAAAACCCCCCATTCCAGCTTCAGCTCTATGTTGTCATTGCTCCAACCCAAGGCGACCCCTCGCTTTTTGTCGCTTTCTCGCTGTGCAAACTCTCTGCCTTGCTTGGGGAAGGGCGTGGGTGCTACTGGTGCCAGTGTACCCAAATAGGAGCCCTGGTCCACAGTGTACTTTCAGCGGGCAAGGAGTTGTAACGAAGCCTGAGCTGGTTGGGGAGGTTCCTGCCAGCATAGAACTGTCACGGGCGCCATAAAACAACAGGGAACAAAAGGCACCAATAAAAAATTAGTGGAAGATGGGGGTGGGTTTGGGAAGAGCTAGGGCAGGAGCTGGCTCACCCCAATTCTGGGGAGCAAGAGAATCCAAAAGTGCCCCTTCCCTGCTCCACTGTTTCGAGGACTTGAAACGGATATTTTGCCACAAAATAAACAGGAAGTGTCAGACCAGACATTTTCTGTCCAGTGGAGGGGAAAAAAAAGTTGTAATGCAAAGTTTAGTAAAGAAGTGCATCAGCTGCGCAAAGTATTAGTAGTGGAGGAAAAATGCATATTAAAGACATTTTGACACATCTATGCTCGTACATTTTTAGATATTGTCATTATTACTATTATTATCTTGCAATAAGTAGAATTTTAAATAGTTTCTAATAAAAAAGTGTTAGAGGAAGGAAGGAAAATTATTAAATATCTATAATGGTGCAGTTCATTATGCAAAGTTTTAATAAGAGAGATATTATTTTTATGAGATTTTTCATAAAATTAGTACATTTTAAAATAAACTCACTGCATTCCTGTTCAAGTTATGAATAATGGGACATTAGAAAAAGTAAAAATAACAGATTTTAAAAGACATCTATAATCAGTCAATATGTTTTCAAGGTTTAATGCACATTTACATTGCAGCTGTGTATTAATGGAAAATAAAATAAAACATAGGAGACAGTTGCATTGGCTGTCATTCCTCTGCCATTTTCTCCCCTAACTCCTCTATACATTTTTGGGTGCAATTCACCTTTCAAATAGTCAGTCTTTACAGCTGGTGTATTTTCTTCAGCTTTTAAACTCTGAGAGATTTACAAGTTCACCTTCATGAGACTGATGAACCAAATGTAGAATGAAAACGAAAAATGTTTTAGGAGGTTTTTTAAATTATTATTTGCTAACTCTTAATTTTGTCTTACATTTGTATCAAGGAACCAGCTATTAAGTGCTTGATTTTTTTGAGTAAGGGTCCATATCTATATGTGTGTCATAAATAACAGTGCTGAACAGCACATTCTGTTTGTGATAGCTATAAAAAAAAATAAAGTGATTGCATAGCTTTGGGCAATTTATCTGTAAACCCACAGCTTAAGTATTTTCTTATCTGGTTTGGGGAAAAAAGGGAATAGGTGCTGAGATTCCATCAATATTCTGTAGTGTGGGAATGTTTTATGATGTTTTTTAGATTTCTTGTTTGTCCTTCTTTTAAAGCTGTTTAACTTTATATTAATCCATTATTTTAAAAATAGGAAGTTCTATCTATAGCAGTTATTTATAAGACTGCAGTCTTTTGTTTATATTGCATTAAGTTGTTTACACAATACATTTCACTTGGCTTAACTTATCTTTAAGGTGGCTAGATCTTGAAGATTAGTGTATTGCAAGGTAGTTCTAAAGAAATGGCTTTATGTCTCTGAAATTGTGCACAGGACACCCACTGCAATAGCACCCGCTGCAATAGCTTATCCAAAGTGCAAGAGTTTATGGCTGAGGCACAGATAAGGGGGTGCTTAACAACAGTTGAAGTGAGTCTTGGAAATTTGAACTTGTCTGTATGTTAGAATTAGATAGCAATAGCTGTGGATACCTTTGAACAAATCAAATGTCTGTAATCAGTTGTAACGCTGCTTTCCAAAACCGCAAAGATACCTTCTGTAAGAACTAGATTAACTGTTTGGGCTTCATCTGCAAGACTTCATTTGTCCTTATTTCAGATAGTGGGTTTTTTGTTTGTTTGGGATTTTTGTTTGTTTTGGTTTTGTTTTGTTATTGGTAGGTGCTAATCTATAAAACAAGCTACAGGTTTATTGCTTTTAAGAGTCTGTCTGTCTACTAGATTTATTCTGAATTACTCTACTGTGGAAAAAAATATTTATCTGAAGTGGTTTCTCATCTAAATCTCTGTATAAACAATTGTACAAAGGCTCCAAAGTGCTAATGATTACTTCATATATTGTTTGTGTATCATGGATAATTACTGGTATAAAGGGCACAATCTTGCCCAACATTGGCAGTCTTTGTATAGTTACTTAATCGACAATATTTAGAGGTGTGTTCTGAACTGAATAGATCTGGATCTAAGAGATGGACTCTCTGTCAGAATATGTCATTCTTGGGAGCTGCATCTTTTTGTACGGAGTACTTCTTTTTCCTCCTCTTATTTAGGATTGTGCTGAATGTACTAATTAATCCTTATGAAAAAAAAACAGCAAGAGAACCCAATAATGAGAAGTATTCAGCTTCATGATTTGTCAGTGTTTTTAATTTCTTTCTTTTATTTTTTTTTTTTAGTTTTTGCCAAATTCACAGCAGCTCCCTACATTGAAAGGAGCTACACAGGAACCCTGGAAAAATGTCTGACACATAAAAAGATACAGAAAGCTTTTAAAATACTCATGCTGGTGGCAAAGAGGACAGCCATATGGAGGGGTGAGGAGATGGAAGTTCTGCATGCAGTTGCAGGCAAAGAGAGGATTAGGTGGTTCAGGGTTTGATTCCTTTACCCTGCTGTGGTACCTACCTCTCCATTTTCCTTGCATTGCTCTCTCAAATTTTGCCCTTCTCAGTTCTCCTTCTGTTTTCTCCACTCTCTCCTGTTTTTGTGTACTTGAGAACTACTGAAAACCAAGTTGTAACCAGTGATTTCTTCAAGTTTCTCTTCTGTTTCAGCATGTATATATCTAAGAAGGCTCTGAAAAATAATTTTGATCCCCGTAAGACTCCAAGGGACGCGTACCTACTATGCAGACTGCAGTGGGGTAAGACTGGCAAGCCTTGGATACACTGGGTCAAAAATGAGCCTTACTCAGTTCATGCTGAGATCTACTTCCTGGAGAAGATCTTACATGTGAAGAAATACCGTAATGATGTCAACTGTTCCATCACCTGGTACTTGTCCTGGAGTCCCTGTGCGAACTGCTGCTATGAAATAGTGGATTTCTTACAGAGGCACTCATATGTGAACATAAAGATATTTGTGGCACGGCTTTATTACATAGACAGAGAAAGAAACCGCCAAGGTCTGAGGGATCTTATGAACTCGGCAGGAGTAACCATTGATGTCATGGACATTGAAGGCAAGGTTTCCCATGCTTTCTGGGTCTGGGAAGGGGTGAACTGGTGAACTATGTGCATGGATGGATCTGGTATAGGTTTGCATCTGTGCCCATTGTCCTGCCCAGATTCTCTGGGGGCCCATCCATCGCTGTTCAGTGACTTGAGTGTCACATCCAAAAAATGATATTCAAATATTGCGGGAGAAGAGGGACAGGACTCTTAGCAACCAGACCTGTATGAAAATTCTGCCTTTCTGTCTTTCACCATATTTCCATCAACTCCCATGGGAACAGGGGATAGGGTGCTTCTCCCTTATCCTAGGGGACTAAATTCAGCTGCTGCGATAAGGCTGGCTGAAGGGGCCCTCCACTGATAGAAGGAAAAAGAATTGACCAGAGAGAATGTCATTGGTTCCAAATACAGTGTGGACAGCATCCATCAGCTGGTTTGTCCACGGCCAAGCGGTCTCTGTGTCATGGCCACAAGAAGAAGTTAAAAATTCTTGTTCCCTGAGCTTGTCTGGTATCTGAATAAACTCAGGTCAGTCATCTTGCTTCTATTTCTCCAGACTATATCTACTGTCAGGAAAACTTTATCCAAGGAGGTGATGATGATGATTTCTGGACTGAGGGCTTTCAATCAGAGATAACTAACAATCGTTCAAAGTTCAAGGACATCTTTGAGGTTAGTAGACTCTGAGGGACAGGGGGAACCTCATTAAATGATTTGCAGTCAGGGATCACTGAGCTGCAAAGAGCGGGAAATAAGCTGTTCATATCAAGTTGGAGTTTAAAGAGTGCTGCAGCTTGCTTTTTGAAAAATATAATATACTAAAATCATAGGAACTATCCTGTCTCATTGGGAGAGGAGCACTGTGTATTTTCTTTCATCATATTATGAAGCAAAGGCTGAGAGTGCAGCTTTTGTCCCTCAGGCTCAAGGGCGGGAAATTCCTTGATTATCAGCTGAAAATCCATTCTCATCCCCGAAACCCCTCACCAGATTGCTTTCTAATCTGGATCTGACCATGGGTTTCTGTTCATCAAATGACAGTACTCAGCCACTTTCTGTGAATATCTGCAGTCGTCTGACACATCCCGCCCCCCCCCCCCCCGCCCCCCCCCCC